>NC_041392.1:255502707-255510316 GCF_002162155.2 Triticum dicoccoides | reverse complement strand
GCTGGAGCGACGGATGGGCCCCGGCGATCGCCGCGGGTACCGAGTACCAGGGCAGGTGCAGCAAGGGCGGGGGCCCGCCGGTGTAGCCCGCCGGGAACGGCAGCAGGGGCGCCCCGCTCGGGCCCGACACGTTCTGGATCGGCCAGTGCGTCACCGGGTGGCTGTAGGCGGGGGGCGCAGCCGGCGGGGTGGTGTGCGGGCCGGTCAAGTACAGGGAGATGCCCTGGACGGCCGTCACGAGGTCCCGCAGGGTGCTGGTCATCTCCTCCGGCGTGAAGACGGAGGTTGTCGGCGGCACGGAGGTGATCAGGGCCGGCGGCATTGGACCCTACAGTGGTCATCGGGGCGGTGGTGATGATGGGCAACGGCGGCGTGGGTGTTGATGACGACATGATCGAACCCGAGTCTCTGGATACCAAATTGGTAGAACCAGGGGTCCTACTGGACCTGCTCCAGAGGTTGTAGGGAAAGGATGGAGCGGGACGGGGCGTTGATCGGGCGCGCCGGCGGCTGGGCGCCGGCGCGTCGGAGGGAGATGGCGGCGGCGGCTAGGGTTCCGGCTCCTCTGGGAGCCGGGCAATAGGGATAATAATACTTTTATTGCTTAATTCTAAAAAGAGTCTTACAGCCTATATTTATAACCTAGATAACTTGCATAAGAATTAACCTAAGATAACTTGCATAAGAATTAATCTAAGATAACTTGTGGACTAAGATTGCCCGGTGGGCCTAGCTAAACCGGCCATAACAAAGACTTTGTCCAGCCAGTACTCAGGCAAGGGCAATGTCATGCTAATTGCTCAGATTGAGGGGAAGATCAGTCGGCTACGCCAAGGTGACGACATGTCAGTGATGGCATATGTGGCAGAGCTGCAGGCTTTGTGGGCCGAGCAGGATAACCGTGATCCTCCGGAACTCTATGATGCGGCTCACATCGAGTCAGAGCGCAAGTGGATTGCGCACAGCCGTGTGCTGTGTTAGATGTGTATAGCGCTTTTTGGTTTATCCCCATTGTATAAGGGGTCTCTTGCACTTTACCATACACATGTATATGTATTGGCCTTTGGCCCTCCTGTGAATGCAGTTGCTGTTTATCTAACATGGTATCAGATGTTAGGTTCCTCCCTCTCCCGCACGCTGCAACTCCGTGCTAGCTCTCCTCCCCCAATTCGCTCCGTCCCCTTGCCGTCCGGCTGACGTCTCTCTGCCCGATTCAGGCCGCCCCCGACCCGAGCTCCGCCCATCGCCGCGGATCCGTCGGGGCCTGCTCGTCCTGTGCCCGGCCTCCCCGTCAGGCTCAGCCTCCCCTCGTCGCGGATCGGACCGGGACCTGCTTGTCCCGTGCACGGCAGCTTCCCCGTTAGGCTCAGCCGCCTCCCGTGCACGGCCGGGGCCCTCCTTGCCGCTCGTCCACCTCTCGCCGCGGAACCGCCCTGGCGGTCCCGGCCGCTGCTGCCCCTCGTCGCGGATCCGTCGGGATCCGCCCAGGCCGCGGCTGCTGCTGCTCTGTCCGGTCGGGATCCGCCCCGGCGCGGCTGCTGCTGCAGTTCGTTGACTCCTCGAGCGCTGCTGCTCTGTTCGGCGCCGAAGCCTCCTCGAGCCGCTCATGAGCAGCCTCTCGATCCGAATACTGTTCGGGACCCTCACTCCGGATACAGTTCGGGTGTTCCACGTTGTCCAAAAAAAAAGCGACGAGCAGAGTGCTCCCTCATGTCCTCTTCGGGCTATGTCGTTGTTCCTCGGTGCTCGGTGATCTTCGATGGCACCAACTATGCCGAGTTTGTGGGTTTCATGCGTATTCACATGCGCGGTCTTCTGCTGTGGGGAGTTCTCTCTGGCGAGGTACCCTGTCCGCCCTGCCCTGTTGCTCCGGTGGCTCCTGTTCCGCCAGTACCACCGGTGCTTGCTGCTGAGGCTTCTCAGGCTGATCGAGATGCAGCCAAGACTCTTGATGATGCTGCAGTTGCTGCCTACGATCAGCAGGTATCTGCATATTCCGATGCACTTTCTGTCTACCGGGATGATCTGTCTGCTTACACTCTGGTGCAATGATGATGCTCGTGCTGCTGCTGTTCTCACTACGAGTGTCCTCCCTCAGTTTGCTTCGGAGTTCATGGGCCTCAACACTGTTGCAGCGATGTGGTCTTATCTTTGTCAGCGCTATCAGCCCTCTGGTGATGCTCTATACCTCTCTGTAGTGCGTCAGGAGCATGCTCTTCAGCAGGGTGACTCGTCTGTTGATGAGTTCTACTCACAGTGCTCTGCCATCTGGCGTCAGCTTGACTCACTGCGGACAGTTGTTTGTGGCATTTGCCGTTGTTGCCAGACTACGAGGTCTGACTTGGAGTTTCAGAGGGTTCATGAGTTCTTATCTCGCCTCCGGTCTGAGTTTGAGCCTCGCCGTGCTCACTTGCTCGCTCGTGGTCGTATTCCTATTTCGGAGGTGCTTGCAGAGCTTCGTGCTAAGGAGACACGTCTCCGGTCTGCTGGTCTGCTTGTGGTTCCTACTGTTCTTGCTGCCCGAGCTCCTGTGTCTTCTGCTCCACCGCTCCTGCCCACACCTCCAGGGGGGCGGGTTACCCTCCTTCGGGAGAGGGTCGGTCGCGCTTGCACACCTTCTGTGGCTACTGCAACCGGCCAGGTCACCCAGAGTCAGATTGTCACAAGAAGCAAAGAGACCTGAAGCGTTCTTCTTCCAGTGGGACTCGTGCGCCTTCCTCGACTTCGTCACTCACTGACCAGGATATTATGCGTCTCAAGCACATGTTAGCTTCATCTGGTTCTTCTTCGACGGGTTTTGTTGCCGCTGTGACAGCCACCACCACTCCGCCCCCGCCGGAGCCTACTCAGTCAGGTACATCCTCATGGGTTCTGAATTCTGGAGCTTCTTTTCATGTCTTCTGATTCTTCTGCTTTATCTTCTCTTCGACCTCTTGATTTTTCTCTTAATGTTCTCACTGCCGATGGCACACCTCTTCCTGTTACTAGTCGTGGCATCCTTTCCACTCCATCCTTTTCGGTTCCTAGTGTGTCTCATGTCCCACGTCTTACCATGAATCTTTTTTCCGCTGCCCAACTTACTGACTCTGGCTGTCGTGTCATTCTTGATGCCGACTCTTGTTCTGTTCAGGATCGTCGCACTCAGGGTCTGGTTGGCGCTAGCCCTCGGCGCCGTGAGTCTGAGGGCCTTCGGGAGGTTGACTGGCTTCGTGTTCCTTCCGCCGCTGCCTCATATGCCAGCTCACATGCTCTTACTGCCTCCTCTTCTGCGTCCTTCCAGCAGTGACATCATCGACTTGGTCACATCTGTGGCTCTCGCTTGTCCTCATTAGTCCATCAAGGCGTCTTAGGGTCTGTCTCTGGTGATGTTTCGTTGCATTGTGATGGTTGTAGGCTTGGCAAACAGACTCAGTTACCTTATCCTACCAATGAGTCTGTATCTCAGTGTCCTTTTGACTTAGTACATTCTGATGTATGGGGTCCTGCTCCTTTTGACTCGAAAGGGGGTCATCGCTACTACGTTCTATTTATTGATGATTTCTCTCGCTACACTTGGCTTTATTGTATGAAATCTCGCAGCGAAGTTCTCCCCATATACAAGCGTTTTGCTGCCATGGTTCGCACTCAATTTTCCACGCCTGTTCGTATCTTCCGTGCTGACTCAGCTGGAGAGTATATCTCTCATCTGTTGCGTGGTTTTCTTGCGGAGCAGGGTACTCTTGCCCAGTTCTCTTGCCCTGGTGCCCATGCTCAGAATGGTGTTGCTGAACGCAAACATCGCCATTTGCTTGAGACGGCTCGGGCGATGATGATCGCCGCCTCTCTTCCACCACATTTCTGGGCTGAGGCCGTTTCCGCATCCACCCACCTCATCAACATTCAGCCATCGGCTGCCTTGAAGGGTGGTATTCCTCTGGAGCGTCTCTCTGGTCGCTCTCCGGACTATTCTGCTCTTCGTATGTTTGAATGCGTGTGCTGTGTTCTTCTTGCTCCGAAAGAACGAACCAAATTGACTGCTCAGTCTGTTGAGTGTGTTTTCCTTGGCTACAGTGATGAGCACAAGGGCTATCGCTGTTGGGACCCTGTTGGTCGCCGACTGCGCATTTCACGTGACGTGATTTTTGATGAGTCTCGTTCTTACTATCCGCGTCCCTCCTCCTCGACCTTTTCCGTGGCAAATATTTCTTTCCTTCTCCTTCCCGACACATCTCCCTCTGTGCCTTCTGTCCTTCCTTCTCCTCCGATGAGTCTCCCTACACCACCGGTATCACCATCCCCTCCCTCCTCCTCTTCTTCCTTGTCTTCTCCCTCCCCACCCTCCTTCCCAGTCTTTCGCCCTCACTCTCCTTTTCCTCTCCACTACACTCGCCGTCCTCGTGCTATGGCTGATCCTACTGATGTGCCCTCTACTTCCGCTGCACCTCCTCTCACGCCTTCGCCGGTCCATAACCTTCGCGTTAGGCCTTGTCCCCCACCTGATCGCTATTCTTCTGACCACTATGATCTCTCTGCCATTTCTAAGCCCACCACCTATCGGGCTGCCATGACTCAGCCTGAATGGCAGCTTGCGATGGCCGAGGAGCTTGATCTGGTTTCTCCTCCTTCTGGTGTTCGTCCCATCACGTGCAAGTGGGTCTATAAGATTAAGACTCGCTCTGATGGTTCTCTTGAGCGTTACAAAGCTCGTCTTGTGGCTCGTGGCTTTTAGCAGGAACATGGGCGTGATTATGATGAGACTTTTGCTCCTGTGGCCCACATGACCACTGTCCGCACTCTCCTTGCCGTGGCTTCTGTTCGTCATTGGCCTGTGTCTCAGCTCGACGTTCAGAACGCCTTTCTCAATGGCGAGTTGCGTGAGGAGGTCTATATGCAGCCACCACCGGGGTACTATGCTCCTGACGGTATGGTCTGTCGACTTCGCCGCTCCCTCTATGGTCTGAAACAGGCCCCTCGTGCCTGGTTTGAGCGATTTGCCTCTGTGGTGACTGCCACTGGTTTCTTGCCCAGTGATCATGATCCCCAATTGTTTGTTCACACCTCTCCTCGTGGTCGGACTCTTCTGCTTCTCTATGTTGATGACATGATCATCACTGGTGACGACTCTGACTATATTGCCTTTGTTAAGGCCCGTCTTCGCGACCAGTTCCTCATGACTGATCTTGGTTCACTTTGATATTTTCTTGGGATTGAGATCTCCTCGACCTCTGATGGCTTCTACATCTCCCAGGAGAAATATATTCAGGATCTTGCTCATGCTACTCTTGGTGATGAGCGCACTATTGTAACTCCTATGGAGCTCAACATTCAGCTCCGCGCCACTAATGGTGACCCTCTCCCTAATCCCACTCGCTATCGTCACCTTGTTGGCAGTCTTGTCTATCTTGCTGTTACGCGTCCTGACATCTCCTATCCTGTCCACATCCTGAGTCAGTTCGTTTCAGCCCCCACCTCTGTCCACTATAGTCATCTCCTCCGTGTTCTACGATATCTTCGTAATCTCTCAGCGCCTTTTCTTTCCCCGATCCAGCTCTCTTGAGCTCCAGGCCTACTCTGATGCTACCTGGGCTAGTGATCCCTCTGATCAATGCTCGCTGTCTGCTTATTGTGTCTTTCTTGGTGGCTCTCTTATTGCCTGGAAGACAAAGAAACAGACTACAGTTTCTCGCTCGAGTACAGAGGCTGAGTTGCGAGCCATGGCTATGCTGACGGCTGAGGTGATCTGGTTAAGGTGGTTACTTGAGGATTTTGGTGTGTCTGTTACTACCTCGACTCCCTTATTGTCAGACAGTACTGGTGCTATCAGTATTGCGCGTGACCCGGTGAAGCATGAGCTCACCAAGCACATCGGTGTGGATGCCCACTTTGTGCGTGCTGCTGTGCAGGATCAGACCCTCGCTCTTCACTATGTGCCTTCTAAGTTACAGTTGGCGGACTTCTTCACGAAGGCACAGACTCGAGCGCAGCATAGTTTTCTTCTCTCCAAACTCAGTGTTGTTGATCCACCATGAGTTTGAAGGGGGGTGTTAGATGTGTATAGCCCTTTTCAGTTTATCCCCATTGTATAAGGGGACTCTTGCACTTTACCATACACATGTATATGTATTGGCCTTTGGCCCTTCTGTGAATGCAGTTGCTGTTTATCCAACATGCTGAAACCGTTGGGGCTCAGAGGTTGCTTTCATGGCAGGAGGGCATCCCTGTTGCACCAACCTCTCCTGCCTATTATTGAGGAGACTATTGCAGCAATGTCTCAAGAGGAGGTGCAGCTATCTCTTGAGCATGTAGAAGTGAGGGTTGTGCCGGCTTCGACATTTGCAGTCGCATGGAGTGGACAGATCCCAACAAATGTCATATCTATGGGGAGGTAGGTCACTGGAATTGGGCCTGTCCAACTCGTGGCAGAGGCAAGGGATACAACAGATGGGGAGCTAGCAGAGGCAGGAGTCCTAGAGGCAGAGGTGGTTACTCAGACCTCAGCGGGTTAGGCTTCTAGGGGCAGAGGTGGATACTCGGGACACTCAGGGGTCAGAGGGCTCACATGGTGGCAGTTGCAGGAGGCACTGGGACGTCAAAAGGCAAAGATTTAGATGATGCGGACTGTGGAGACTTTGCTCACTTGGCCTCCACTGATGAAGGTAATCCGGAAAAGGCATCTCTTGCTACTAATGAGAGTGCTCCAGAGTGGGTTCTTGACTCTGGAGTATCTAAGCATGTTGCTAGTAAATCCTGTGTGTTTGAGTCTTACAATAAGCATCCTCCTCACACGGGCACTGTACAAACTGCTGATGGCACAAAACAGACTGCCATAGGGGTTGATACATTAAAGTGCACTCCGGCCATCTCCCTATCCTCAGTTTTACATGTGCCAGCTTTTCCTGTCAATTTGGTCGCTTTTAGTGCTCTCATTGATCAAATAGACTGTTGTGTGGTCCTTGACAATTCGGTTGCCCGATTCAGGAGCGACAGACGAGGTAGACAGTTGGGACTGGCACCAGGCATAGGGGGCTCTGGTACATGGACCAGGAGGTGCAGCTGGACGTGGTGTGTGCTGTGACCATGGAGGACAAGGAGAAGAAGGTGATGATCCATCACTTTAGAATGGGACATGTATCTTCTGATAAGATGGGTAGAATCTTTCCAGATGTTATGTGGGAGATAGGCAAAGGCAAGTTGACATATGATGCTTGTGAGTATGCCAAACACACAAGAGCCTCATATGTGATTGTGACGCCCGGATAATTAAGCTACAGTAATCCCGGGCTAATGGTGCCACGTCACCACGGTTACTGTTGTTAACCTTGCGATGATTCGAAACCGTTTCAAAATTCAAATTCAAATTAATGTCAATAATAAAAGTTTTCAAAAATTAAAATAAAAATGTTCGGATTGTACTAAATATTACATAGATAATTATGGTGTAGAAGGCACAGTTTTATAAAATACATAAATATTTTAAATTGAATTAAAACAGAAGAGAAAATAAAAAAAGGAATCAAAACTAAAACAAAAAAAGGAGAACCCCCCCCTCTGGGCCGTGGCCCAACTGGGCCAACCCCAGGCCCAGCCGGCCCACCCCTCCCCTCCATAACCCCCCACCAGGGGAGAAACC
>NC_041392.1:255482095-255502096 GCF_002162155.2 Triticum dicoccoides | reverse complement strand
CGCCCCTGGCGCCCGCACAGCTCCGTCCCTGCTCCCTCGCCTCCGTCGCCCCCTGTTCCCCCGCAAGTGCGCCTCCCGTCCTCTGAACTTGGCCGCGGCCCCCCTCCCGCGGCTCCCTCCGCCGCGCCGGAGCCCCAGCGGTGGCCGCTGGTTGATCCCGTGCCTACTCCCGTTGTCCACGGGCGAGGCCACCAGACGGGCGCCCGCCCGCACCCGCTCGGGCAGTGCCCGCCGCCCGCACCCGCTAAGGCCCCTGGGGCCTATGACAGATGGGCCCCATGCCCATAAAGTTTTATAAAAAAAGAGGAATTAAAAATAATAAATAAAAAATAAAAAATGATTTAATAAAATTAATTATTAATTAATTAATTATCTAATGAATTAATTAAGTTAATTAATCCGGTTTAATTAATTTAATTAACTAGTTAGGTTAATTAAATAGTAATTAAATTAACTAAGCTGTAATTAACCTAAACAGAGAATGACAGGTGGGTCCCACTGGACCCACATGTCAGGTTGACCAAGTCAACTCTGTTGACTGCTGACGTCGGCATGACATCATGCTGACGTCATAAATCCATTTTTCGAATTAATTAAATAATTAATTAAATTCCAGAAATTAATAAAATCTTTAGAAAATCATATCTTTTAATCCGTAACTCGGATTAAAATATTTTCAACATGAAAGTTGCTCAGAACGACGAGACGAATCCGGATGCGTAGTCCGTTCGTCCGCCACACACCCCTAACCTATCGAACTCGCAACTTTCCCCCTCCGGCTCCTCTGCCCGAAAACGCGAAACACCGGGAATACTTTCCCGGATGTTTCCCCCCTTAACCGGTACCACCTCATACCACGTTAGGGCACACCTAGCACCGCTCATTGTCACGTCATGCATCGTCGTGTTTATGTTTGCATTGTATTCATTGTTTCTTCCCCCTCTTATCTCTGGTAGACTACGAGACCGACGTTGATGCCACCGAGTACGACTACGTCACCGACGCCCCCCTCCTTGTCTGAGCAACCAGGCAAGCCCCCCCCCTTGATCATCAGATATCGCCTATTCTCCTCTATACTGCTTGCATTAGAGTAGAGTAGCATGTTACTGCTTTCAGTTAATCCTATACTACTGCATAGCCTGTCCTTGCTACTATTGTTGTTACCTTTACCTGCTATCCTACTGCTTAGTATAGGATGCTAGAGTTCCATCAGTGGCCCTACACTCTTGTCCGTCTGCCATGCTATACTACTGGGCTGTGATCACTTCGGGAGGTGATCACGGGCATATACTATATACTTTACACTGTTACATTATCTGTGATACTGTTCGGAGATGGGGGCTGAAAGGACAGGTGGCTCCATCCCGGAGAGGTGGGCCTGGGTTCCCGACGGCCCCCGACTGTTACTTTGTGACGGAGCGACAGGGCAGGTTGAGACCACCTAGGAGAGAGGTGGGCCTGGCCCTGCTCGGCGTTCGCGGATATTTAACACGCTTAACGAGATCTTGGTATTTGATCTGAGTTGGCTACGAGCCTATACGCACTAACCATCTACGTGGAAGTAGTTATGGGTGTCCCGGCGTCGTGGTATCAGCCGAAGCACTTCAGACGTCAGCGACGGAGCGGCGCGCGCCGGATTGGAACGTAAGCCTGCTCTTGTATTAAGGGGGCTAGTTCTGCTTCCGGCCGCCCTCGCAACGTGCAGGTGTGCTATGGGCGATGGGCCCAGACCCCTGTGCGCTTAGGTTTAGACCGGCGTGCTGGCCTCTCTGTTGTGCCTAGGTGGGGCTGCGACGTGTTGATCTTCCGCGGCCGGGCATGACCCAAGAAAGTGTGTCCGGCCAAATGGGATCAAGCGTGTTGGGTAAGTTGGTGCACCCCTGCAGGGAAGTTAATCTATTCGAAAAGCCGTGATCTTCGGTAACAGGACGACTTGGAGTTGTACCTTGACCTTATGACAACTAGAACCGGATACTTAATAAAACACACCCTTCCAAGTTCCACAGACAACCCGATGATCGCTTTTCCACAGGGCGACGAGGGGAGGATCGCCGGGTAGGATTATGCTATGCGATGCTACTGGAGATGCTACTTGGAGATGCTACTTGGAGATGCTACTTGGAGGACTTCAATCTACTCTCTTCTACATGCTGCAAGACGGAGGCTGCCAGAAGCGTAGTCTTCGACAGGATTAGCTATCCCCCTCTTATTCTGGCATTCTGCAGTTCAGTCCACTGATATGGCCCTTTACACATATACCCATGCATATGTAGTGTAGCTCCTTGCTTGCGAGTACTTTGAATGAGTACTCACGGTTGCTTTTCTCCCTCTTTTCCCCCTTTCCCTTCTACCTGGTTGTCGCAACCAGATGCTGGAGCCCTGGAGCCAGACGCCACCGTCGACGACGACTACTACACTGGAGGTGCCTACTACTACGTGCAAGCCGCTGACGACGACCATGAGTAGTTTAGGAGGATCCCAGGCAGGAGGCCTGCGCCTCTTTCGATCTGTATCCCAGTTTGTGCTAGCCTTCTTAAGGCAAACTTGTTTAACTTATGTCTGTACTCAGATATTGTTGCTTCCGCTGACTCGTCTATGATCGAGCACTTGTATTCGAGCCCTCGAGGCCCCTGGCTTGTATTATGATGCTTGTATGACTTATTTATGTTTTAGAGTTGTATTGTGATATCTTCCCGTGAGTCCCTGATCTTGATCGTACACATTTGCGTGCATGATTAGTGTACGATTGAATCGGGGGCGTCACAAGTTGGTATCAGAGCCAGGTTCCTGTAGGAATCCCCCTTCCAACTCCTTGGCCGAAGTCGAGTCTAGACATTGCAAAACTTTTACTAACATGGCTGTGTGTCTTATGGGCACACATCGCCATTGTGTGGTAGTAGGATCTTTTACTCCTCGACCTTTACTCTGGGACTCTGACCTCTCCTGTATTCGGGTTAAATGAAGTTTACTAAATCTAACAATAGGATCTCGTTATCACTTTCACCCGGAGAGCCCCTTGTTACTGATGATCGTCTCCTGCACCAGAAGACCCTGAAGATACTCTCCGCTGTTAACCCGAGAACTTGTGTTCATCGCGTTTGCAATTCCACTTCCACCGCAAACCCTTATGGATAACTACTTGCAGTTGTTATTCTTACATTCATCCCCAGTTGGTCTTGTTATTACAAGATAACCTGAAAAACTCGTCGTTGTTTCGATAATCCTTTGAGCTTACTGCCTTGCTGTTCTTTGTCACCTGAATACCCCTACGGTTAATTATTGCACTTATCGAGTATCCGCTCATCCCCAGTTGTTCATGAGTTTCACAAAAGTCTTCAAAATACTATTCGATCTTCCGAAAATCCTCTGGAGCCTTTGGCTCTTGAAATTCTTGCTTGCTCGCATTATGGTTAATCCCATAAGTCTCGTAGTCCTATTGACATTCCTTGTCATTATCATTTTGGGTCTATTGACTCAATATGTTTGCGAATACGCGCAATCATCACTGATCCTTATAAATTACCTTTCCGGCTGAGCTGCCATTCTTTTAACTGGAATTGGTTCTCGACCAGTCCAATTGTCGTTGATTGTATCCCTAATTCTATTCAGCTTATCCATTCTTGATCAGAGCATTTGCTCCTGATCCCTTGATTTGAAAATCATAATTACTTTGCTAATTAAGCGTTGAACTATTCAGCTGTTCTATAAACCGAAGCATTTGCAATCTTTCTTCCTCTGATTGGGTATCGATACTCATATCAGCCCCATTGTGGATCGCCATATCCACTGTTGGATTATTATCCGACAGTGTCCTTCACATTTGATCACTTTGTGAGTTCTTCCCCTGATACCTAATGCCTTTGTTAAGTTGTATCCTCCGCTTGGCCAACCATACTCTGCTTTCGGGCTTGTGTTATTTACTCTTGAAACTTGTGGTATATGTTTCTAAGAAGCCCCTATGGGTTGAACATATGCCTTCTCTAAACCGTGTGAACCCGAAAGTTTTCACGAGTCATACTCTTCTGGTGCTTCACCAGACAAAATTTCAACACTGCAACTTCATCGAACGTGAGAAGTGAATGAAAGGTTATGCATTGGAGAAGTGGGAGTTGACCTTGAACTTGTGTTCATGCCCATGGACGCGATATATATCCTATCATGAAAGCTTCTTGTAACAATAACTATTTCCTTGATAACTAACCTATGGTATCTGTGAATTGATCCCTTGCAACCGTGGTTCCGACCATGATTGTTCTTCTTTGATCTCATTTCTCGGACAAGTTAAAACAATTGTCTTCTATGGATCAATATACCAGTCCAACCTTTACTTTGATCTTGTGTCGAGTATTACCCCCCTGGTATCTCGAGATTATCATGGAACTGCATAACTTTTTATGAGTTCTTCATCAAGTGCTACCTTCCCACTGATTCCAATTTTTCACGGGCTCTGAGTTATTGAACACTCAAAGACACCGATAACTGAACCGAGTCCGCTCTACGGTTCAACAACTCTTCAGTAAGCTTCTATAAGTACGAGTTTGTTACCCGATCACGCCATTCCTAGCCTGTTTGGCTATATCATTGTCGTGACGATTTTAACTGTGCTACCCGGTCCTTCTTCTCGGAGCACAATTTTCGACGATGAACTAACCTTACGTCGATCCTCATTATCATATCATTTCGCCTTGAACAACAAGCTTGGTTTCGAGTTTGTGTTGTACCCTTGGTTCCAATAACCTTTCACTTCATCATTACTTTGACTTGATGTCGTCGCCGATCGATTACATCTTCATGAACTCTCGCGACAAAGGTGTCGTGATCATCAACATTCTGAGCTCATCCAGGATATCAATTGAATTCATGATGAGAAATACCATCCTTGCCCTCGATGAATTGTATTATCATCGACCACTTTATTGCCTTCCCACCAACACAAGCTTGTTCATGTTTGGTGTTATACCTTGAGTTCCTTGCTATCCAGCAATTGTTCTTCTTTACCTTGGAGTATTACCATCCTTTATGTCAAGGATGTCGTGGGAATTTCACCACCTCTTAAGAATTCTTGGTATGATGATACTTCTCACCATCACCATTCTTTCTTGGTCCTCGTGTTGATTCCAACCGGGGTACAAACAAGTGAACGGTGCTGTTTGGATTCTGCACTTCTAGCAACCCTATTGCTTTGAAGTTAATGGTCGGCCGTTCATTCTTAGGCTATTGATTATTGAATCACCATTCTGACATTGGTCGTGCAACCCGGCCCATATTTCGGGTGCACCTTTCAACCAATGTTTAATTGTGTATGTTTTCCTCGAGCATACATCATTATACCATTTGATCTGACAAATGTTATCTCCTTGTTCACATAATTGTGGGAATCCATCTTTTGTTAATCTCAATGAATTGCCGCTGATTCCATCAGCCACCTCCTCATCCTCTCGTTGGTTTACTGATGAACTCTTGTTTCGGAACTCGCTTCCATAGTTCATTTCTCGAGAACTTTACAATGTCATCTCGTCAATTTGTATTACACCTTTTTCTCTCAGGCATCCTGAGTCTAAGGTATTTTGACACCAATTGGATCTGAATCTCGGTCAGATATGATGGTTGGGACAACTTTCCAAGAGTTATGATGTTGGTCCTTTGATGACCCGGTAACATGATGTCATGCCTAGCACCACCCCCCTAGGTGGAGGACCTATCGTTATAATTTCTTTTGCAAGGATAACCACTCCTCCTGGAGGAAATTGTAAGACCTACTTTATAAGTTGTTCCTGATGGATCCATTGAGTATCTAAAGTCCGACCTTTGTTTGAATACCATGTCAATGCTATCTCAAAAGCTTGTTTGTGATACTCCGATTTCCAACAAGAACATTTGGAGCCCAAGGCTAAAAGTTTCCTGCTCAATTATCCAAACACCGTTGTATGGGTAGTGTCACGAAAATTCTCTCCCCTACCTAAAGAGTTTTCTACATTATATCCTGTCATGGATATCATGCTCTGCTTGTCCTTGGGAAGGATATACCCCTGAAATATGTGATTAAACACATTTTCCTTGTCTTTGTTCTATGTAATTTGATAACCATATTTCCTTTCCGTTGTTTGGTTTAACCTTTCTTGTGATCTATATAAACTAAGCAGTAATAATTCACTGTGTAGGTAAACACCTCGGTGTACAACTCTGACAGTGAGACCCTGTTTCTATTGTTGATGACATTTCGGTAGCCGCCGATGGATGAGAACTTTGCCTCTTGGCCCGCCTCGTTCAACGAGCAGGAAAATGGTTCTCTTCGTCCCTCGCCCTTAGTACCGACATTGTTGCCAACATAATTGATAGGCTACCCTCTGACATGTCTTGTTATCATGACTGTGCAAAATATCATCGCCCTTTCTACTTTTTAACCCACATGGTGGGCCCATAACCCACAGTTCCACAGGATCGAAACCTGACTCTCCTGTACACCCTGTTGTCAAAGTTATTCCTCGCGCTTGACTTTGTAAGTAATCCATGGGCCACCTGCCTAGTGATCTATTCTGGTATCTGATGCAATGCTTGTTCACATTGCTCTAAACCCCTTCAACACTTCGTTTCAAGCAACAAACGATGGCCTATGCGATTGAAACTTCTATTTTGCACCTTCTTACTTTGCTCTCGATATCTTCTTAAGTTTCAACTCGGGAGATACTTATGCTTCTTCCCCTGAGTTAACTGTCCGATGCTCAATTTTATCAGGATCCGTCCATAGAGTTTTTCCCCTCTTATCCTTTCATAAGTACGGTGAAGATCCTGAAGGAAGGACGACCACTTCATCGTGATGCATTGATCCATAGGAATGAAGACATCAACGCTATGGATCGACCTCTTCGAGATGAGCTACCAAGACTAAGAAGATCCGTTAGAATTTCGCAACCACAACTTCCCCCCTTACTCCACCGCTTAAATCTCGGGACGAGATTTCTTGTAGTGGAGGAGAATTGTGACGCCCGGATAATTAAGCTACAGTAATCCCGGGCTAATGGTGCCACGTCACCACGGTTACTGTTGTTAACCTTGCGATGATTCAAAACCGTTTCAAAATTCAAATTCAAATTAATGTCAATAATAAAAGTTTTTAAAAATTAAAATAAAAATGTTCGGATTGTACTAAATATTACATAGATAATTATGGTGTAGAAGGCACAGTTTTATAAAATACATAAATATTTTAAATTGAATTAAAACAGAAGAGAAAATAAGAAAAGGAATCAAAACTAAAACAAAAAAAAGGAGAACCCCCCCCTCTGGGCCATGGCCCAACTGGGCCAACCCCCAGGCCCAGCCGGCCCACCCCTTGTCGTGGATCTAAATCTGACAGTAAGTGGGGGGTAGGTATGGAGAGGCAAGGTCCTAACTATGGAGAGGTTGTAAACACAAGAGATGTACGAGTTCATGCCCTTCTCGGAGGAAGTAAAAGCCCTACGTCTCGGAGCCCGGAGGCGGTCGAGTGGATTATGTGTATATGGATTACAGGGTGCCGAACCCCTCTGCCTGTGGAGGGGGGTGGCTTATATAGAGTGCGCCAGGACCCAGCCAACCCACGTAATGAAGGGTTTAAGGTACATTAAGTCCGGGGCGTTACTGGTAACGCCCCACATAAAGTGTCTTTACTACCATAAAGTCTACTTAATTACAGACCGTTGCAGTGCAGAGTGCCTCTTGACCTTCTGGTGGTCGAGTGAATCTTCGTGGTCGAGTCCTTCACGTCAGTCGAGTGAGTCCCTCGTAGGTCGACTGGAAGGTGATCTCTTCTAAGGGTGTCCTTGGGCAGGGTACTTAGATCAGGTCTGTGACCCTACCCTAGGTACATGACTCCATCATTAGCCCCCGAATGGATTGAGGCTTGAGTGATGAAGGAGTTGATGCTGTTTCCGATTAGCCTTCGCATACTGGTCGTGCGTTGTTTTGAACCAAAAAATCTCTTTGTTGATAGTGAACAACTTTTCTTCAGTCGACTCGATCCATTCTTTTCCTTCGTCGAGTGATCTTTTGGACTTCGCCGATTTCCGAGCGACGGATCGCAGGAAATCCCGCGTCTGGCAGACCGATCTGCCGTTCGCGGATTCCGCGGGATACGAAATTTGGGGAAGCGCGCGAAGCGGGGCGGACCGCGGCGCTCGGATGGGACAGGGCATAGACGCCTCGATCCCCGCGCCGCTTTTTTCGCCACGTATCACGTCCGCGCAACTGTTTCAGGATATGATTAGATCGACCGGGCCCACCTGTCATCCACTCGGAAGGGATCTTATAAACGCGCCCGGCGAGGGTTTTTTGAGCAGTGCCTCAGCATTCTCTCTCTGCTCCCTTCGTCTCCGCCCAACGCGCTCGCTCTCGCCTCCGCACAACTTCTCCTCGCGCGTCTCGCCGGCAGCCATGGTCAAGGAGAAGACGGCGGCGCTGGAACGCGCGAAGAAGGCGTCGGCGACGGAGAAGGCGAAGGGGAGATCCACCAGTCGCGGCGGGTCTTCGTCTAGATCTCGCCTGCCGAAAGGCTGGGTCCAGGGAGATTGGATCCAATCGACCATCACGGAGACGGATCTCCTCGACATGGCCAACGAGGGCCTGATCCCTCATGGAGCTGCAAGGCTTCCGGGGAAAGAGTGGCAGCCCCAGCCGGAAGAGGGTGAGTGCGTGCTTCTGGCTACCCATGTCGACCGCGGATTTTCTTTGCCGCCGAGCGTTTTCTTCCGTGGTTTCTTGAACTTCTTTGGAGCGCAACTCCACCACTTCACCCCGAATTCTATCGCCTATCTTGTCGCGTTTGCGTCCATGTGTGAGAGTTTTCTGGGTTGTCGACCGCATTGGGGCTTGTTCAAGCACATATTCACGTGTCGCTCTCAGACCGTGAAGAAGGCGAGCCCAGGCGACGAAAAAACCCAAGTTGTCCAAATGTGTGGGGGTCTGGGGATCCAGGTGAGGAACAAGAGCACCTTCCCAGCCATGACATTTCCCAAGTCAGTCAGAGGCTGGCAGTCGACCTGGTTCTACTGCCAGAATCAGCCGACGCCGGGGCAGTCGAGTGGACTCCCTCAGTTCACCATGGGCCGAGTGAACAAGCCCTCCTCTCTGAAGGTGATTCCGGAGGAGAAAGCTGACGTGAAGATGCTGATGGAGCGTGTAGTTCAGTTGGTTCGGGAGGGAGTGACGGGTATGGATCTCCTGGAGGTTTTTCTTAGGCGTCGTATCCAGCCTCTTCAGTTCCGGAGCCATTGCATGTGGTTGTACCGCGGGACTGAGGATGAGACTCGGGTCAATCCAGAAGCAGTCGACGATGCCACTCTGGAAAGGTGGATGGCCGCTGTTACTGGGAACAAGGATAACCCTCGTGGAGCCAGAAGGATTCCTCCACTCGACCACCACAGTGATCCAAACAAGGTATGTCTGCTCCACTTCCCATTGTATTCTTGTCGCATTTATTTCTGTTTTCTCTGCCGATCGGTCGACTGATCTTTGTCTTGATGTCTATCAGGTCCTCACTGAGCTGTACTCGATGCCCAATGGAGCACAGGCTCCGACTGAGGAGGGAGAAGCGAGCGGGGGCGAGAGCCAGGAGGAGGAGTGGGACTCGGACGCCGCTGAGGATGATGATGATGACGATGACGATGATGATGATGATGATGAGGACGAAGAAGAGGAGGAGGAGGTCGCACCACCGCGCTCGGAAAGGCGGTCGAAGCTTGTCCATGACCCTGCGACTGATCGTGGCAAGGGGGTTGCGACTGTTACACAGTCGACCAAGCGCCCTCGAACCACCTCTCCGGCGCCGACTGAAAAGGCGTCGAAGCAGCCCAGGGCGGCCCCGTCAAAGCCGACCAAGCTCCTGCCGAAGATGAAGGTGTCCATCCCCACCATATCAGGGTAATCATGCTACTTAAGTCTTCTTGTTTTGTGCGAACTTTATCTCTGGTTGGCGCTGGAGTTAGTCGACTGATTCTTTGGAGTTGCAGTGCTGCTACTTCTGAGACCTCAGCCCGGGCTGACGACCATGAGATGGAGGACGCAGCAACCTCAAAACCTGGTACTATACTCTTAACACCGTTTCTAGTCGACTGACTCATGATCTCTAATTCTGATTCTTTTCTGTAGCTCCATCCAATGTTGTTATCACTCTCCCTGATGATGATGAAGATGAGGAACCGCTGAAGCACAGAAGGAGTAGGAAAGCGTCTGCCGGCAGGGTGCCCCAGGATGTGACGGTGCCTGAGACTCTGGTCGCGGAGGAGGAGAACACCACTCGACACACTGTGTCCTTTGCAGATCCACTGACGAGTGCTCTGCAGCCCTCCCTCTTCACGACGCACCACGTCCCAGAGGACCAAGCTGGCGCCGTGAAGGAGGCGATACGCCAGGCAGGGATCATGATGGAGCAGTTGAAGACCATCCGGGATGCGAGCCAGGCAGCTTACGACGCCAGTTCCGCCCTTCAAAGCAATGTTCAGGTCAGTCGACCACCGCTTGTTCTGTTAGGATATGCTATCAAAAACTTTTCTTTCCAGAATTTATAGTAATCACTCACTGGGTGTGTCGATTTAAACTCCGTGTTAGCGGGGGCACGCTGAGTGCACCCGCTGGGTGTAGTCCCCAAGGCTAAGGTCGACTGCTGGTAGTCGGCCTTAGGCTTTATAAGTTCAGTCTTTCCGTCATTCGACTATGGCGACTGGATTTCACAAACCGGTGGGGGCACGCTGAGTGCACCCACTGGGTGTAGTCCCCAAGGCTAAGGTCGACTGCTGGCAGTCGGCCTTAGGCTTTATAAGTTCAGTCTTTCCGTCATTCAACTATGGCGACTGGATTTCGCAAACCGGTGGGGGCACGCTGAGTGCACCCACTGGGTGTAGTCCCCAAGGCTAAGGTCGACTGCTGGCAGTCGGCCTTAGGCTTTATAAGTTCAGTCTTTCCGTCATTCGACTATGGCGACTGGATTTCGCAAACCGGTGGGGGCACGCTGAGTGCACCCACTGGGTGTAGTCCCCGAGACTATGGTCGACTGCTTGCAGTCGATTACAGTCTTACAGAATACATCTTGTTTTTTTTTGTTTTTTTTGAGGTCGACTGGTCGACTCTGTCTTCAATAGGATTAGTGGGGGCACGCTGAGTGCACCCACTGGGTGTAGTCCCCGAGACTACGGTCGAATGCTTGTATTCGGCTGTAGTCTTAGAAACGCATGATTTTTCCTTTTCCACTCGGAAGTGAATTATCTTTGACATTTAGTCGATTCATTCTTCGCAGAGATCCTGTGACCTTGCGGCTCGCTACACTGAGCTGGAAAACAAGCACATTCAGCTCGAGCTGGATTTGAAGCTGGTTCAGGAGAATCTGACGAAGGCAAAGGAGGAGACCAAAGGTATGTTTGGTGAGACCTCGACGACTGCTTTTTCCCTTTATTTGTTTCAAAATCTGATCTTGCTGTAACTTGCAGGTAAGGTGAAGGAGGCCCAACAGAAAAAAGACCTTGAACTAGCTGAGAAGATCAAGCTTGCTGACGAGAAGTTAGCTTCAGTCACCAAGCTTGAACAAGAAAATACCAATCTGAAAGCTGCTCTTGGGAAGAAAAATGATCTGGAGGCCTTCCTGAGTGGTCTTGCCAAGAAGCTGTTCCTTATGCTTGAAGGTAAACCTTTACGCTCAACAATCATTTTCAACTGTGATTTTTCCATTCGACCATTGCCTTGACTCGGTGATCGCCCTTGCAGAATTTTGTCAAGACTTTGAAGAAGAGACTAGCCGGCTGGAACCAAACCTTGACCCCGTCAATTCTCCGGTGAACGACGAAGTTGCCATGAATGTTTTCCGACTGGAGTCCCGTGTTGCAGCTGTCGTGGACTATCTTGCAAGGCTGAAGGTCGCCACATCTCGCATCGACTCAACGCTCTGGCCCAGGGAGACACTCCAGAACGACCTCGAGTCGCTGATGGCTCGCTTGAACACGATCCCTGGTCGAGTGCAGGAGTGGAAAAAGTCCTCGGCTCGGTGCGGTGCAGATGTTGCTCTGTGTCTGGCCCGAGTCCACTGCAAAGATGCGCGAGAAGACAAGCTGGCGGCCCTCCGGGTGGCCAACACCAAGAAACACGACTTCAGGTCCTTTATGGAAACTTTCATTGCTGCTGCCACTCGGATCGCGGATGGAATTGATCTTGATGAGTTTGTTGCACCTTCCAGCCCTCCACAGGAGGGGTAAAAAACTTCTTTTAAGCTCGACGCTTTAAATTTGCCTCGGTATGCCGAGTGGAGTTGTAACCGATAAATCTTAACAGGCTTAGCGCCTGAGCACTTTCGGTTCCTTTAGGTATCGTTCCGAACTTGAATTTGATGTTTGAATATGATTGCTTTTGGCTTGAAATGTCTTTTGCAGGTTCAAAGCAAGACGCTCACTGCAGTCGACTTATTCCTTAATCCACTTAGGTGAGCGCTGGGCTGCAGCTAAGCCCCCGAGTGAGGGGTTTGCTCTTCACTCGGTAGGATTTTTATATCTTACGCGAGCGCTGGGCTGCAGCTAAGCCCCCGAGTAGAAGTCTGGCTTACCACTCGGTAGGAATTTTATAACTTAGGCGAGTACTTGGACTGCAGCTAAGCCTCCGAGTGGAAGTCTGGCTTACCACTCGGTAGGATTTTGATAACTTAGGCGAGTACTTGGACTGCAGCTAAGCCTCCGAGTGGAAGTCCGGCTTACCACTCGGTAGGACTTTTATAACTTAGGCGAGTACTTGGACTGCAGCTAAGCCCCCGAGTGGAAGTCTGGCTTACCACTCGGTAGGATTTTTATATCTTAGGCGAGCACTGGGCTGCAGCTAAGCCTCCGAGTGGAAGTCTGGCTTACCACTCGGTAGGAATTTTATAACTTAGGCGAGTACTTGGACTGCAGCTAAGCCTCCGTGTGGAAGTCTGGCTTACCACTCAGTAGGATTTTATTTAATCTTAGGCGAAACGGATTCGCAGCTAAGCCTCCGAGTGGGAGTCTGGCTCACCACTCGGTAAGGATTTTTACAAACTTAGGCGAAACGGATTCGCGGCTAAGTCACCCACTGAGGGGAAAATTTTATTGGACAAAATAAAAAGTGACAAAAATTATGGAGGAACTATGACACTATTATTTTGAAATCCATGAACTACAGGAGTACTTTATTGCAACTCATCCGAGTGATAAACTTAAGTGTAAAATGGGCGGAGTAGTTCCGCGTTCCAAGCTCGGGGCTCGTCGATATTATGTTCGACGTTGTAAAGACGGTACGCCCCGTTGTGGAGAACTTTGGTGACGATGAAGGGTCCTTCCCAAGAAGGAGCAAGCTTGTGATGTTTCTTCTGATCCACTCGGAGAACTAAATCTCCTTCCTGGAAGGCTCGACCCCTCACATTTCTGGCGTGGAAACGACGCAAATCTTGTTGGTAGATGGTCGATCGGATCAGAGCCATCTCTCTTTCTTCCTCTAAAAGGTCGACTGCGTCCTGCCGCGCTTCTTCAGCTTCTGCTTCGTTGTAGATCTCAACTCGAGGAGCATTGTGGAGAAGATCACTCGGCAAGACTGCTTCAGCTCCGTAGACCAAGAAGAATGGAGTTCTTCCGGTCGATCGATTAGGTGTGGTCCGCAGTCCCCAAAGCACCGAGGGAAGTTCGTCGACCCACGCTCCAGCTGCATGCTTGAGATCATGCATCAGTCGGGGTTTCAATCCCTTGAGAATCAAGCCATTGGCTCGCTCTGCTTGTCCATTCGTCTGCGGATGGGCGACTGAAGCGTAGTCGACTCGTGTGCCTTGAGAGTTGCAGAAATCCCTGAATTCCTCCGAGTCAAAGTTCGACCCATTATCCGTAATGATGCTGTGCGGGACTCCATATCTGAATATCAGTTCCCTGATAAAGCTAACAACAGTACCGGCGTCAAGGTTCTTGATTGGTTTAGCCTCAATCCACTTGGTGAACTTGTCGACTGCCACCAGTACATGCGTGAAGCCACTTCGACATGTTCTCAAAGGACCGACCATGTCCAACCCCCATACTGCGAAAGGCCAGACGAGTGGAATGGTCTTCAGAGCTGATGCAGGCTTGTGCGACATATTCGAGTAGAACTGACATCCTTCGCACTTATCCACTATTTCCTTTGCCATCTTATTCGCCTTTGGCCAGTAAAATCCGGCTCGGTATGCTTTGGCCACGATGGTCCGAGAGGACGTATGATGACCACAGGTCCCCGAGTGGATATCATTAAGGATGATTCGACCTTCTTCTGGTGTTATGCACTTCTGACCAACTCCAATCGCGCTTTCTCTATATAACTGTCCTTTGATTACGGTAAAGGCTTTAGATCGACGGACGATCTGTCGAGCCTCTTCCTCATCCTCCGGAAGCTCTTTTCTCAGGATATACGCGATATACGAAACTGTCCAGTCGGGAATGACCACCAAGACCTCCATGACCAAGTCGACCACTGCTGGGACTTCAACCTCAGTCGGATCTGTGGCACTCTTGGGCTGTGGAGCTTCTTCGGTGAAAGGATTTTCTTTGACTGACGGAGTGTGTATATGCTCCAAGAACACACCACTCGGAATGGCTCCTCTCTTGGAACCTATCTTTGCTAGATCATCAGCTGCTTGATTTTTCAGTCGGGGTATATGATGGAGCTCCAACCCCTCGAACTTCTTTTCAAGCTTCCTCACTGCACTGCAGTATCCAGTCATGGCTGGGCTTCTCACGTCCCACTCCTTCATCACTTGGTTGACCACTAAATCTGAATCGTCATAAACCATCAGGCGACGGACGCCGAGTGAAATGGCCATGCGCAATCCGTATAAGAGGGCCTCATACTCTGCCTCATTGTTGGAGGAATCAAAGTGAATCTGAAGCACATATCTGAGCTTATCTCCTCTGGGGGAAACCAGGACAACCCCAGCACCGGAACCATTCAACATCTTAGAGCCATCAAAAAACATGGTCCAATGCTCCGAGTGAACTTCAGTCGGCTGCTGCTGTTCAATCCACTCGGCGAGGAAATCTGTTATTGCCTGGGACTTAATGGCTTTCTTTGCTTCAAACTTGATATCAAGGGAAAGAAGTTCAATCGCCCATTTCGCCACTCGACCAGTTGCATCTCTGTTGTGCAAAATCTCTGATAGTGGAGCGTCGCTGACGACTGTGATGGAATGATCAGAGAAATAATGAGCAACCTTCTTTGTGGTCATGTATATTCCATACACAAGCTTCTGATAATGAGGATATCTCTGCTTGGATGGAGTCAAGACTTCAGACAAATAATACAATGGGCGTTGAACTTTGAAAGCTCTTCCTTCTTCTTCCCGCTCGACCGTAAGCACTGTACTGACGACTTGTCATGTGGCTGCGATATAAAGCAACAGAGGCTCTTTGCTGATTGGAGCAGCAAGCACCGGCTGGGTGGAGAGCAGAGCTTTTAGCTCGGCAAACGCTGCATCAGCTTCTGGAGTCCACTCGAACTTGTCTGCCTTCTTCATTAGTCGGTAAAGAGGCAATGCCTTTTCACCGAGTCGTGAGATGAATCGACTTAATGCGGCCAAGCATCCAGTAAGCTTCTGGACATCGTGCACTCGCACAGGGCGTTTCATTCGGAGAATAGTGCCGATCTTTTCTGGATTAGCGTCGATCCCTCGCTCGAAAACGAGAAAACCGAGTAACTTGCCACCAGGAACTCCGAATGTGCACTTTGATGGATTGAGCTTGATATCATACCTTCTGAGGTTGGCAAATGTTTCGGCGAGGTCAGCGAGCAGGTCGAAACCTTTTCGTGACTTGACGACGATATCATCTATATACGCTTCCACATTCCGACTGATTTGAGTGAGTAGACACTTCTGAATCATTCGCATAAATGTGGCTCCGGCATTCTTGAGGCCGAATGGCATGGTGATATAGCAGAAGCACCCGAATGGAGTGATGAAAGCTGTTTTTACCTCGTCGGGTCCGTACAGACGGATCTGGTGGTACCCGGAGTAGGCGTCTAGAAAAGACAATCTCTCGCATCCCGCGGTCGAGTCAACAATTTGATCTATGCGAGGGAGGGGAAAATGATCCTTCGGCAGGCCCGGTTGATGTGCTTGAAATCAATGCACATTCGGAACGATTTGTCCTTCTTAGGAACCATGACGACATTAGCGAGCCATTCGGAGTGGTATATCTCTCGGATAAATCCTGCCACCAACAGTCGAGCCACTTCCTCACCAATGGCTTTTCTCTTCTGGACGGCGGACCGCCGAAGATGCTCTTTGACTGGTTTTGCTGATGAGTCGACTCTTAGGCGATGCTCAGCCAGTCCCCTGGGAACACCTGGCATGTCAGCGGGCTTCCATGCAAAAATGTCCCAGTTCTCACGGAGGAACTGGATGAGCGCTTCTTCTTATTTCGGGTCGAGTGTTGTGGAGATGTGGGTCGGGGTTGCATCGGGGTCGGTCGGGTGAATGTGAACAGGCTTCGTCTCACCGGACGACTGAAATGCAGATTCTGTGGCGGGTTTCTTGGATCGCATCAAATCACTCGGATCTGCGTTTTGCTTGTATTTTTCAAACTCGACCGCTGTCACCTGGGAATCAGCAATCTTTGAGCCCTTCTGAAAGCACTCTTCTGCCTTTTTCCGATCACCGGTGACAGTGATCACTCCTTTGGGGCCGGGCATCTTCAATTTGAGGTACACGTAACATGGTCGAGCCATGAACCGTGCATAAGCTGGTCTCCCCAAAATGGCATGATATGCACTCTGAAAATCCACGACCTCAAACGTCAACTTCTCTTTGCGAAAATGTTTCGAATCACCAAACACCACGTCCAGAGCTATTTGGCCGAGTGACTCGGCTTTCTTCCCTGGTATAACTCCATGAAAGCTCATGTTACTGGTGCTCAGTCGGGACATCGGAATGCCCATTCCTTTCAGTGTGTCTGCATACAACAAATTCAGCCCGCTACCACCGTCCATCAGCACTTTTGTCAGTCGAGTGCCTTCGACAACTGGATCGACCACCAAAGCTTGCCTCCCAGGGGTGGCAATATGAGTCGGGTGATCAGATTGGTCGAATGTGATGGGTGTTTGGGACCATCTCAGATAATTTGCTTTTGCTGGGGTAACCATGTTCACCTTGCGGTTAATGACTTTCAATCGACTCTTGCTTTCCACATCTGCAAAGATCATCAGAGTGGAGTTGACATGCGAATATCCTTCCTTACTATCCTCCTTGTCTTCGGCCTTGTCCGACTCCTTTTCCTTGTCTTTAGACTGTTTTCCTTGAAACTGCTGGATCAGGAGTCGACATTGGCGAGTGGTATGCTTTGGGTAAATGATATTCCCCTCTTCGTCTTTCTTCGTGTGGATGTGACACGGCATATCCATCACGTCGTTCCCTTCTTTATCCTTTACCTTCTTAGGGTTCCAGGATCCTTTTGGTTTCCCTTTAAACTTTCCATGAGTCACGGCCAGAGCCTCTCCAGGAGCTGCCGGTTCAGCCTTCCGCTTCTGTTTCCGACTGGTGTTTCCCTTCTCCGACTGGCTCGGCTTGTGCTTGCCGCTTCGGAGTCGGTCTTCTTCTTCGCCGTTGGCGTACTTGGTAGCAATTTCCATCATCCGACTCAAGGTCATGTCTCCGGTTCGACCAAATTTCAAACTCAATTCTCTGTTCTTGACACCATCCTTGAAGGCGCAGACTGCCTGATGATCAGACACATTCTCCACAGTATGGTGCAAAGTGATCCATCTCTGAATATACTCCCTGAGAGTCTCATTGGTTTTCTGCACGCAGACTTGCAGCTCCGTCAATCCAGCCGGTCGCTTGCAAGTTCCTTCAAACGTTCTGACGAACACTCGGGACAGATCTTCCCAAGTGTAAATGCTGCTAGGAGGTAACTGATTCAACCACGCTCTGGCAGAACCTTCCAACATGAGGGGCAAATGCTTCATGGCCACCTCGTCATTCCCACCACCAATCTGAACCGCCACTCGGTAGTCCTCAAGCCAAGTTTCAGGCTTAGACTCACCGGTGAACTTGCTGACTCCTGTTGCCAACCTGAAATTGGGAGGAATCACTGCGGCTCTGATAGCTCTGCTGAAACATTCCAGACCAGAAACGTGCACTCGACTGCTCGTGGGCGCATCTCTGTCGAGTCCACCTCGATGGGCTCTATTCCGGTCGATCAAGCCTTTCACGATAATGGATCGCGCGTCGAAGCCTGGTTCTCTAGGGTCGACTGGAACTCTTCGCCCCGCACTGAGCTGACGTCTGTCATCTTGCTGCCGAGGAGCGTAAGACCCACCCCTCGGAGGGGAAGTGGGCACTCGACGCCTATCATCTCGGTCGTGTCGGTCTCCATATTGGTCTCGCCGATTCTCGCGCCCTTCACGCCGCGGAGGCGATCTAGGACTGTGAGCCGACTGAACCGTATTCGCAGCGACGGATCGACTGTGAATTCTGTTGCGCGACTGCGACACGGCTGAATTCTGATCTCCTGCTGCCCGGAGCAGATCCCTGATCTGCATCAAACCTCTGCCAGCTTCCGACTGAGAGGGCTGGATGGACTCTGCTATACGGGTCGCAGCTGCTAAATTCTGGATTGGGTTCGATATACCTGAGTCGGCGGGAAGAGTTGACGTCGATTGGCGTCGGGAACTCGTTGCCGCGCGCGCTCGTCGAGTGCTCGCTGAAGATTCTCCAGGCGAGCGCGTTCGGCCAAATTGGCCAAACGTGCCTCCTCCAAGGCGCGAGCCTCGGGGGTTTCTCCTGCGATGGGAGTATGCAGGGCATCCATGTTCCTGCGGCGAAGTTCTTCTCTTTGCAGAGAGTCGAGTGGCTCGGGCTGGTACTCTTCGTGGTCTCGTGCGGGGTCGCCTCCGTCGCCTGCCCCACCATCACGGGCGAAGCCAGGGGGGCTGCGAGGCCCGTCAACCATCAGAATTTCCGCCGCTGGATCACTGCTATCGCATTCGGATGCAGTCTCTACGGAGCCAGTCGACAGATCGAACAGGCCGTAGAGAGATTCGTCGGGCTCGATTGCCGCAACTTGGGTGGTGGCCGTCTGGCGAGCCACCGCGTGTCTCACCCACCGCTGAAGCCTCGACCGACCCCAGCGCTTGCGCTGGCGGGAGACCGGGAGGGTGGTCGATAGGGGAGTCGACCGATATGGGGTCGACGGTTGCCGCAGCAGAACGCTGCGGACACATGCGCGAAAATGCGTCGCACCGCGGACGGGGAGCGCATCGACGTCGAGTGGAGCCTCCTGGATCCAGGCGGAGTCGTCGGCGACGAAGGTGAGAGCACCGAGACGAATCTCTCGACCCTCGACCAAAACTCCAGCAGCTACCATGATGAAAGTACTCGGAGGAATCGCAACTTCTCCACAAAATCGCTAAAACACCGGCCCCACGGTGGGCGCCAACTGTCGTGGATCTAAATCTGACAGTAGAGTGGGGGGTAGGTATGGAGAGGCAAGGTCCTAGCTATGGAGAGGTTGTAAACACAAGAGATGTACGAGTTCAGGCCATTCTCGGAGGAAGTAAAAGCCCTACGTATCGGAGCCCGGAGACGGTCGAGTGGATTATGTGTATATGGATTACAGGGTGCCGAACCCCTCTGCCTGTGGAGGGGGGTGGCTTATATAGAGTGCGCCAGGACCCCAGCCAACCCACGTAATGAAGGGTTTAAGGTACATTAAGTCCGGGGCGTTACTGGTAACGCCCCACATAAAGTGTCTTTACTATCATAAAGTCTACTTAATTACAGACCGTTGCAGTGCAGAGTGCCTCTTGACCTTCTGGTGGTCGAGTGAGTCTTCGTGGTCGAGTCCTTCACGTCAGTCGAGTGAGTCCCTCGTAGGTCGACTGGAAGGTGATCTCTTCTAAGGGTGTCCTTGGGCAGGGTACTTAGATCAGGTCTGTGACCCAACCCTAGGTACATGACTCCATCACCCCTCCCCTCCATAACCCCCCACCAGGGGAGAAACCCTAGCCGGTCCACCCATT
>NC_041392.1:255465876-255481399 GCF_002162155.2 Triticum dicoccoides | reverse complement strand
GCCCGGAACCCCCGCCGGAGCCGCCCCGCCGCCCTGCCGTCGTTGGTGCCACCTGCGCCGCCTCGTCGCCTCGCCTCATCCCCGCCAGCCTCCCCAGGCCTCGTCGATGCTCGTCGTCCCCGCCGGCAACCTCCCTCGACGCCGCCCGGATCAATCTTCGCCGCCGAACAGGACTACCTCGTCGGACTGCCTCCCCGACGCCGTCGTCTCCGTCCTCCGCCCCAAGCCCCGCTGCCCCAGACCCTACTCCCCCTGTGAGGCCCTCTCCTCCTCTCTCCCTCGCGTGCACGCGCTCACGCACCGGCGCCCCGCGCGCGCCCACTAGGGTCGTGCCCCGCACGCGCCCATCCCGCATCGGCGCCCCTGGCGCCCGCACAGCTCCGTCCCTGCTCCCTCGCCTCCGTCGCCCCCTGTTCCCCCGCAAGTGCGCCTCCCGTCCTCTGGACTTGGCCGCGGCCCCCCTCCCGCGGCTCCCTCCGCAGCGCCGGAGCCCCAGCGGTGGCCGCTGGTTGATCCCGTGCCTACTCCCGTTGTCCACGGGCGAGGCCACCAGAAGGGCGCCCGCCCGCACCCGCTCGGGCAGTGCCCGCCGCCCGCACCCGCTAAGGCCCCTGGGGCCTATGACAGATGGGCCCCATGCCCATAACGTTTTATAAAAAAAAGGAATTAAAAATAATAAATAAAAAATAAAAAAATGATTTAATAAAATTAATTATTAATTAATTAATTGTCTAATGAATTAATTAAGTTAATTAATCCGGTTTAATTAATTTAATTAACTAGTTAGGTTAATTAAATAGTAATTAAATTAACTAAGCTGTAATTAACCTAAACAGAGAATGACAGGTGGGTCCCACTGGACCCACATGTCAGGTTGACCAAGTCAACTCTGTTGACTGCTGACGTCGGCATGACATCATGCTGACGTCATAAATCCATTTTTCGAATTAATTAAATAATTAATTAAATTCCAGAATTTAATAAAATCTTTAGAAAATCATATCTTTTAATCCGTAACTCGGATTAAAATATTTTCAACATGAAAGTTGCTCAGAACGACGAGACGAATCCGGATGCGTAGTCCGTTCGTCTGCCACACACCCCTAACCTATCGAACTCGCAACTTTCCCCCTCTGGCTCCTCTGCCCGAAAACGCGAAACACCGGGAATACTTTCCCGGATGTTTCCCCCCTTAACCGGTACCACCTCATACCACGTTAGGGCACACCTAGCACCGCTCATTGTCACATCATGCATCGTTGTGTTTATGTTTGCATTATATTCATTGTTTCTTCCCCCTCTTATCTCCGGTAGACTACGAGACCGACGCTGATGCCACCGAGTACGACTACGTCACCGACGCCCCCCTCCTTGTCTGAGCAACCAGGCAAGCCCCCCCCCCCTTGATCATCAGATATCGCCTATTCTCCTCTATACTGCTTGCATTAGAGTAGTGTAGCATGTTACTGCTTTCAGTTAATCCTATACTGCTGCATAGCCTGTCCTTGCTACTATTGTTGTTACCTTTACCTGCTATCCTACTGCTTAGTATAGGATGCTAGAGTTCCATCAGTGGCCCTACACTCTTGTCCGTCTGCCATGCTATACTACTGGGCTGTGATCACTTCGGGAGGTGATCACGGGCATATACTATATACTTTACACTGTTACATTATCTGTGATACTGTTCGGAGATGGGGGCTGAAAGGACAGGTGGCTCCATCCCGGTAGAGGTGGGCCTGGGTTCCCGACGGCCCCCGACTGTTACTTTGTGGCGGAGCGACAGGGCAGGTTGAGACCACCTAGGAGAGAGGTGGGCCTGGCCCTGCTCGGCGTTCGCGGATATTTAACACGCTTAACGAGATCTTGGTATTTGATCTGAGTTGGCTACGAGCCTATACGCACTAACCATCTACGTGGGAGTGGTTATGGGTATCTCGGCGTCGTGGTATCAGCCGAAGCACTTCAGACGTCAGCGACGGAGCGGCGCGCGCCGGATTGGAACGTAAGCCTGCTCTTGTATTAAGGGGGCTAGTTCTGCTTCCGGCCGCCCTCGCAACGTGCAGGTGTGCTATGGGCGATGGGCCCAGACCCCTGTGCGCTTAGGTTTAGACCGGCGTGCTGGCCTCTCTGTTGTGCCTAGGTGGGGCTGCGATGTGTTGATCTTCCGCGGCCGGGCATGACCCAAGAAAGTGTGTCCGGCCAAATGGGATCAAACGTGTTGGGTCAGTTGGTGCACCCCTGCAGGGAAGTTAATCTATTCGAAAAGCCGTGATCTTCGGTAACAGGACGACTTGGAGTTGTACCTTGACCTTATGACAACTAGAACCGGATACTTAATAAAACACACCCTTCCAAGTTCCACAGACAACCCGGTGATCGCTTTTCCACAGGGCGACGAGGGGAGGATCGCCGGGTAGGATTATGCTATGCGATGCTACTGGAGATGCTACTTGGAGGTGCTACTTGGAGATGCTACTTGGAGGACTTCAATCTACTCTCTTCTACATGCTGCAAGACGGAGGCTGCCAGAAGCGTAGTCTTCGACAGGATTAGTTATCCCCCTCTTATTCTGGCATTCTGCAGTTCAGTCCACTGATATGGCCCTTTACACATATACCCATGCATATGTAGTGTAGCTCCTTGCTTGCGAGTACTTTGGATGAGTACTCACGGTTGCTTTTCTCCCTCTTTCCCCCCTTTCCCTTCTACCTGGTTGTCGCAACCAGATGCTGGAGCCCTGGAGCCAGACGCCACCGTCGACGACGACTACTACACTGGAGGTGCCTACTACTACGTGCAGGCCGCTGACGACGACCATGAGTAGTTTAGGAGGATCCCAGGCAGGAGGCATGCGCCTCTTTCGATCTGTATCCCAGTTTGTGCTAGCCTTCTTAAGGCAAATTTGTTTAACTTATGTCTGTACTCAGATATTGTTGCTTCCGCTGACTCGTCTATGATCGAGCACTTGTATTCGAGCCCTCGAGGCCCCTGGCTTGTATTATGATGCTTGTATGACTTATTTATGTTTTAGAGTTGTGTTGTGATATCTTCCCATGAGTCCCTGATCTTGATCGTACACATTTGCGTGCATGATTAGTGTACGATTGAATCGGGGGCGTCACAGTGATTAAGGGGTTTAGAAGCATATCCCCTTTTGTGTTGATTCATTCAGATGTATAGACTTGCCCAGTTGTGTCAAAAAATGGAATGAAGTACTTTGTTACCTTTATCGATTACTATTCTCGTATGACTTCGATTTATTTGATGCATCACAAGGATGAGGTGTTTAGCTGTTTTCAGAATTTCCATGCCTTGGTGAAGAATCAGTTTCAGGAGCAGGTGCAGGTGATCAGGACCGACAATGGCACAGAGTATGTGAACAACACCTTTGGGGCCTTCTTGTCTGATCATGATATTCTTCATCAAACTTCATCCCCAAACACCCCCTCAAAATGGAGTGGCAGAAAGGAAGAATCGTCATATTCTTGAGGTTGCTCGGTCGTTGATGTATATGATGAATGTGCCCAAGTTCTTGTGCAGTGAAGCAGTTATGCCAGCCACGTATCTGATCAAACGGACACCATCAAGAATACTAGGAATGAAATCTCCGTGTGGGCTGGTATATGGAGGAACTAAACTTTTTGTTCCCCCAAAGTTGTTTGGCTGTACTTGTTTTGTTCGAGATCACCGGGTTTCTGTTGGGAAACTTGATCCACGGGCAGTGAAGTATATTTTTCTGGGCCATTCTTCCAGTCAGTAGGGGTATAAATGTTGGTGTCCCTCTGAGAAACACAGGTTTGTCGGTATGGATGTAACCTTCAGGGAATCGAGCCATTCTATGGTGAGCCAACAGATCTAAGTGTGTTGTTTCAAGAGCTTGACCACTTACACTCTATGCAGGATGGTCAAGAGGGGGAGAAGATTGTATCTCATACTCAGGATGATTCTGTGGGCACTAACACTGATGGTGATGTGGAGGTTCAACTCCAGCCAATTGTGGGTACACTTCTGGTTGGTACTCTCACTGATGGTGATGTGGCAACGGTGAATTCCATTCAGATTGGTAATGTCCAGCTCCCTATTCGAGATCGGTGGCAGAAGATCCCCCTATTGTACTCTCGTCGGCAGCCACAAGTGCATAGCTCATCTGACACGTCTGGTATATTCACGGGGGCAGCCACAAGTGCAGGGGGAGCAGCCAGTGTAGGGGGACAGCAAGGCAATGATGCAAGCTCATCTGACACAGTGCAACTGCCTATTGCATTGCGAAAGGGGACAGGTGGAGCTGCACAAAAGGCCTTACCTCCGGATATTTTTGATGATCATGACATTAGAAATTGTGTGTCTTATGAGGCTTTGTCTCCTAAGACATCCGGAGGGCATGGTTTGAAGCAATCGCCAAGGGCATGGTTTGATAGGTTCAGATGAGTTGTCTGTGGTATGGGGTATCGTCACTGTAACGGTGATTACACGATGTTCGACAAACACTCTGATCGGAAGATCACCATTCTTGCTGTCTATGTGGATGACATTATCATCACGGGAGATGATAAGGAGGAAATAGAGAGATTGAAGGGGTGTCTGAGCAAGGAATTTGAGGTAAAATACTTCCTTGGCATTGAAGTGGCTCGGATAGAGAAGGGAATATCTTTGTGTCAACGGAAACACCTTGGATCTCTTGAATGACATGAGCATGATGGGATGTCGTGCTGCCCCAACTCCGATTGAACAAAACCATCAAGTAACAACAGAACCAGGAGAGCTTGTGAATAAGGAAGATTATCATAAACTGGCAGGAAGGTTATTGTACTTGTGTCATACCAGGCATGACATTACGTATGCCGTGGGTGTGGTGAGAGCAGATACATGCATGAACCAAGGAGTGGGCATCTTGATATTGTGCACAGAATCCTGACATACTTGAAGGGCACTCCAGGTAAAGGGTTGTGGTTTGCAAAGAGTGGACATCTTGAGGTGGATGGCTACAGTGACTCTGATCGGGCCAGTTGTCAAGACGATAGAAAATCAACTTTTGGCTATTGTATGTTTGTGGGAGGAAATTTGGTGTCATGAAGAAGCAAGAAACAAACAGTTGTGCCTAGATCAACAGCAGAAGCTGAGTATAGAGCCTTATCTCAAGGGTTGTCTGAGATGCTCTGGGTGAAGCACCTTCTGGGCGAGTTGAAACTGCTGAGAAACGGACCCTTGAGGGTGTGGTGTGACAATCAGTTGGCTATAAGCATTCCTAATAATCAAGTTCAACATGATAGGACTAAACATGTGGAAATTGATCGCTTCTTCTTTAAGGAGAAACTTGGTGCTGGGATTATTAGCCTCACTCATGTCAGCTCTAGGCAGCAGTCTACAGATTGCTTGACAAAGGGACTGGGAACAAAGGACTGTAACTTGGCATGTGACAAGATGGGAATGATAGATATCGACCACCTATCTTGAGGGGGAGTGTTGTACCGGTATGAGCCCAAGCCCATCAAGATATGTCACTTAGGGCCCAAGCCCATGTGCTGACCTAGAAGGGGGGCATCCAGTCCTCCCGTTCTCCTGAGTACACACTATTCTCGTTCAACACGTAACATCTGAAAAAATGCAACATGTTGTCAAATCCTAATACAACATAATATTTGGTCAATTTCGAGTAGAAAGACAACATTTAATCCCTTAGTGGTAAACGATAAGATAAAGAGTTGTCGTGCGCCCGAACAGTATATTTGGAGGCACCCAGGGTTGGTACTAGTCCATCCTGAGGATGCCCTATCGAGATTCAAGACGCTCCTTCATGTCCTTGCCCGCCTGATAGTTCTGAAGTTAGGGAAGATGGTTGTCTCCGGGCTTCCAAGCTCTCAACCAATCAAGTGTTTCCAAGGGACGATAGTAGCGAAGCAACACTAGAGAACGACGCTTCTAAGGAGCAATACTAGCAGGAAGCTAGGTTCCAAACTCTAGTGGGAAGCTAGTTATCGAGGGGCAACTCTAACAGGTAGCTAGTTTCCAAGTGCAAGGGTCCGGGCTTTCGAGGGGGTGTTGCGCCTTTTGAAGCACCCTTGCTCCAACTTGTGGGAGAACGCCTTGATCTGCGAGGCAATCCACACCGCGCCTGGTCATGTCAGGTCGTCAGTTCACGCTTAGGGAGGCCGCACGCCACTCGTTCCTCTGGCCCAACCTCTCCTCCTCACCTTCACTCTTCACAAGTGAGCAGATGAGAGTGAGAGCCTTAAGCCTTTGCCCCCCCCACCCTCCTCTCAAGTAAGAGGCCCTCTATTTATACATGAAAAGTTGCGGAAATTACATGGTATGCCATTGGTATTTTATTACAAGTGTGCCCTTGCTTTTTGTCTAACCCTAAGGGCTTGATGGCAATCCTACGAAGGAATATTCCTGTGGCATCTATCATAGTCCTTTAGGGTTTTAGTGACCCTTGTGTCTATTCACCATATCACCCTTCGACTACTCATGGAGAGATATAGGGAGCCATTTTCTTGGTACGACAACTTATGTAGAGATACCGGGAGCAAAAGAAGGACCTGCATATGGTGTTCATTGGCCTACGATAAGATACCGCGAAATGACATGTGGCAAGCCTTGGAGAAACACAAAGTCCCAACAAAGTACATTACTCTCATCAAGGACATGTACGATAATGTTGTGACAAGTGTTCGAACAAGTTATGGCGACACTAACGACTTTGTGATTAAAATAGGACTGCACCAGGGGTCAGCTTTGAGCCCTTATCTTTTTGCTTTGATGATGGATAAGGTCATAAGGGATATACAAGGAGATATCCCATGGTGTATGCTCTTTGCGGATGATATGGTGCTAGTCGATGATAGTCGCGGGGGTCAATAGGAAGTCAGAGCTATGGAGACAAACCTTGGAATCGAAAGGTTTTAGACTTAGTAGAACTAAAACCGAGTACATGAGGTGCGGTTTCAATACTACTAGGCATGAGGAGGAAGTTAGCCTTGATGGGCAGGTGGTGCCTCAGAAGGACACCTTTTGATATTTGGGGTCAATGCTGCAGAAGGATGGGGATATCGATGAAGATGTGAACCATCGAATCAAAGCTGGATGGATGAAGCGGCGCCAAGCTTCTGGCGTTCTCCGTGACGAGAGGGCCACAAAAGCTAAAAGGCGGGTTCTATAGGACAGCGATTCGACCCGCTGAGTGTTGGCCGACTAAAAGGCGACATGTTCAACAGTTAGGTGCAACAGAGATGCGCATGTTGAGATGGATGTGTGTCCACACAAGGAAGGACCGGGTCCGGAATGATGATATACGAGATAGAGTTGGGGTAGCATCGATTGAGGAGAAGCTTGTCCAACATCGTCTGAGATGGTTTGGGCATACTCAGCGATGGCCTCCAGAAGCTCCAATGCATAGCAGACGGCTAAAGCGTGCAGATAATGTCAAGAAAGGTCGAGGTAGACTGAACTTGACATAGGAGGAGTCCGTAAAGAGAGATCTGAAGGATTGGAGTATCACCAAAGAACTAGCCATGGACAAGGGTGCCTGGAAGCTTGCTATCCATGTGCCAGAACCATGAGTTAATTGCGAGATCTTATGGGTTTCACCTTAGCCTACCCCAACTTGTTTGGGACTAAAGGCTTCGTTGTTGTTGTTGTACCCTTTGCCTACTCATGCACGAGAGAGAGAGAGTGTGTGTGGGTGTATGTGTGTGTGTTTGATATTGCAAAAATGCCCTTTTGAGATTTCTCTCTTCCTCTCCTTTGTTGGAGTATTCTGGGGATTTGAGGGCCTTCTACTATTCATCTGCGAACCACTGTACTGGGCATAGAAGGGCTCCGCGTCCATATGGTCGGGTCTGACTTCATATTTCTAAGCCCACTGGCTTGGTCCCTTGACTTTGAGTTGACTTTTGGAGATCTTCTAGTCCTCCTCGGGATCAATTTCCGTCAACTCCTGATGCTTCTTGTGCCTCCTGGCTTTGTCGCCGGGAGGGGGGTAGCGCCTGGTCCTACCTTTTTGGGTTGCAGTTGACTTAAGCAGGTGAAACTATGTGTAAGGACTTTACTAAATCTAGATCATCGGGTATGCAATGGTTGCATCGCTTGGAGGCAGAGTGTGGACTCCTTATACCACATAACGAATACTTCACTTGCTATTTAACTTTTTCATAGAACGTAAGTCGGTAATTAAAAACAGGCATGTCAGCCTGATATGATCCTCAAGACAGACATAGGCAGATCATGTGACTCAAGTTTGTTTGGCTGCAAGAACTGTGTACAATTTCATATCCATAATAGTTGGACAGATAAAAGAAGGTTCCATTTCCCGTTACTGAGGCATTGAAACAGGCTATTTGGATGTGAGACAATTACTAGGTTGACTAGAAAGTAAAACCAAAAGGCAATGCACCTTTGACAAGAAGTGCTCGAGAGAGGTAACAACAGTAACCAGACATGGATCCATCCCAATCTCCTCCTTTGCTTCCCGCAATGCTGTAGCTGCATCATCAGCATCGCCTTCGTCAACTTTTCCGCCTGGCAATGCAACCTCCCCTGTATCAAGGCAACAAAATCACTGATAAATGCAGCAAAACATACATCTATGATGATGAGTAAGTTACTTTTCATTTGCACTTTCCAGTATGGGAGATACGGACTAAGCTCAAATGAGCTGGGTTAGACTACATCGTCAGCTCACCTGCAAAGCTTATTCCGAGACAAGTCAGCTCTCTAGGTCGGCAAGAAATGTATGCTCAGCCGGGAATATATCTGAGTCAAGCTATATAGCTGGCGACCCATTTGTGACCTTGACTCCTAAAATTCGAAAGCTATGGCAAGCCAACTGCAAGCAGGCTAGATAGAAAACTGAGAATCAAGGCGCAAATTCAGCTTAATTCATTTCAGGACCAAACCCCAGTGGTTAGCCATCCGTGAGATGAGCCCAAATTGCTTGTAACTTTACAAGTTGTAAGCCTCTATTGCACCTCGCACGTCTGTTCCAATTAGTGACCAAAGTATGTTCTTCCTAGCGACCAATCGAACATCACGATAATACATTCCCTATTCTATTATATTATATTACTAAAAGCAAAAATATGGCTGAAAATAGGAGATGACCTACAAAATCCAAGAGAAAAGCAAGACATCTGGCCATTGATTACGTTGACCCACATGCTCAAAGCAGTTAAGGCCCAACCTGGTCCACCTTGAAATCCATAACGAATCATGGTAGAATTGATGGGGTGTTTTTCTTAATTTTTCAATAAATATTTAACTTGTGTCACATCTCCTTTTCACCTTTTTTTTGTCAAGAAAAAAAGCTTAGAACAAAGATTAATAAGCCTTAAGTGGTTCGATAAAGTTTTACAATCTAAATCTTTAGAACGCTAAGTTAACTAGCGGATATTTTAAATCAGTCATGAATAATTAAAATAGCGTCAAAAGGTATATTGTTTTATGGTTGTCTGACGTATCTGAACATAAATAAAACAAAGTGAATGCATGGCCATTTCGAAACTATCATCATGATTTATGAAACCATGTCATATTTTTGTCTTCGTAATGCAATGATATGCAGACATATTTTTTGTGAAACCCAACGCTATTGTGCAGTCTGTGAATCAAAAACCAACCACCAACACTCTGCAAATCATACTGGTCTAAATTAAATAGCATTGAAGAGACTTGAATCAATAGTCAATACGAAAGAACACTAGAACACTGGAACTACACGGGAGCATCCATCAAACCATTCTAGCGCCCTCGCACTAACTGAACAGGCCCTAATGATTAAAAAAACAGCAAGTAATCCTCTGAAACATTTCTGCTCCACTGAACTCCCAGAAATCCAATCGTTTGCTTAATTCCCCATATCCAAAACAAAGAGTCGAAACGCCGGGCTTTATTGTGAGAAAACGATTCCCTCTTATTCGGATTGATCGCACCCATGAGAATCTGCATAAAAATCACCAAAAATAAGCTAGCTGCTCACCGGAGTGAGTGGTGAGGGAAGAGGAGCGCTTGGTGAGGATGACGCGGAGCTCCCCGGCGGAGCCCCGGAAGAGGCAGATCAGCACGGCGGCCCTCCGCGGCTTAAGTAGCTCGCCGGCGTTGGGGGTCGCCGCCGTGGATGGATCACCGGCATGCGGGGAGGGGGGCGGCTGGTGGAGCCTCAGCCGCTGGATGAGCGCCTCGATTTCCGTGGCAGGCTCCTCCCCGTCCATGCGAAGGAAACTCTAGGAGAGAGCGGAGGAGTTCAGAGTGGTTGAGGCCTTCCACCTCTGAGGAGGGCGATGAAGAAGACATTGCGACGGACGGATCGAACTGCCGTGGATGGAGATGGTAGTTTTTTTTTCTAGGGAGCTGGAGATAGGGAAGCTCGAGGCTGTGAGCTGCTCGAGATCGACTTACTCGATTTGAAAAGAAACGAGCTGAGTTTGAACACTTTATATAGATCGACCGAGAAACGAGCTGATTTTGAGCCAATGCTCGCTTGTTCAATTTTAGCTTGATAGCTCGACAGAATATCATTATGTTAAATGATCATGCCATATATTAAATGAAAATAAGATAATTTATTAACATATATGATGTCTATATTTTCTCCATTTTATTTACCAACGAAGATAAAAACTTAATTAAATGCAAAGAAGATTTAGGCCTAATTATGACACGTGGTCGACTATGTGTTAAATATCTTATATTTTTGGCAAAGGTTCCCAGCATATTCATCTTAATTTTTTTGTTTTTCATCCATAGATTTATAATTTTTACCATCTCATTTAGCTTGAAATTAGCTCGAGATCGACTCGCAAGCGTTACAAGCTAAGCACGAGTCATGTTCTACAGCTCAATCATGAGCTTCACTCAGTTTGTGCCCGCTTGAATTTTCATATGAGTTGAGCTGAGCCAACTTCAACTCGCTCGACCTCGACTCGTTTGCAGCCCTAGCCGGAGATAGTAGTTGAGGTAAAAAAAATTGCAAACTCCAAAACTTTTTATTTAGGCAAACTCCAAAGCTTTTTATTGCACCTTCACGATGTTTACGAGAAGGGAAACGATTAGAATCAACCAGCCGATACGCGTAGCGTTCCGCCACTTGTGCAACCATCAGATCCAAGTTTCGCCGGACGATGCACATCATACATTATGCAACACAGTAGGTGTTGCAAAACACCTGCAACACGCTAAATGTTGCCAGACCCTCTAGTCTTCCATCTAGATCGGATCGAGAGCCACGCCACCAATTCTCCTGACTCAATTCGCGTGGGACGCGTGCCTCTCCACCTTAACATATCTTTGCAACATCATCTGTGATGCAGAAGTCCTTTCGCAACAACACTCATGTTGCAAAAAAGTTAAGACCAAAAAATAATCTGCAACATCATCTGTGTTGCAAAATCGTTTCGCAACAACACCCATGTTGCAAAAAAGTAATAATTATGTAACAAAACATCGGTTGCAAATGTTTCTGCAACATACGATCTGTTGCAAAGAAGGTTTATGCAACAATACTTTTTGTTGCAGTGGTGAGGAAAGATCCATGCGCTAGATAGCGCGGATCAAACAACTATCGAAGCGGCGGATCTTTTAAAAAAACGACGGCCGACGCGTAGCGTGGCCTTTAAATGAATGAATAAAAAGTCATTGGATTGACCTAACAAGACATGGTGGCTAGCCCCTAGGGATAAGTATTCAAAAAGAAAGTCCTTAAGGATAAAACGTGCTTTGCGAGTTTGTGAGTTTTGATATTCAAGCTCTTAAATTCACGAATAATATTACAAGCAGCAAAAGCAGACTTTTAGTGTGTGATTTCATGTATGATTACCTCATAGAGAGTTGAACTCTCTTCTTGAATGTCTTCCACGATCACCTTGCAGGCGGCAGGGCCGGCCCTAGGTCTAGGCAAAGAGTGCGACTGCCTAAGGCCCAGCCAGGGGAGGGGCCCATATCTTATATTCTTATGTTCTGTGTATATACTACAGAGCCAGCCGTGATACTTTTTCTCTAAAAAAACGCACGGACGCATATCTTATATTCTTCGTTCTTTCTTCTTTCTTTCCCTACTTTCATCCCCACATGGATTACCACAAGTCTCAAAGAAGGCAGGGGCCCAACGTTGCTAATTTAATGATTTTTTTAGGTGTATCACCACCTTAATCTCTCTCTTTGTTATCAAATGGATTTGTTCGGTTGCAAACTTGCACTAGGGCCTCAGAATTGCTAGGGCCAGCCCTGGCAGGCGGACGTCACATGTATCTTCCTTTCATAAAGATCATCCGCGAGAGCCAAGGCCTCCCTGATAACAAGAGATTCGAGTATAGCTGGATCGGATATGTTTTGGAAAACCATTAGATGATGCACCCAAAAACATATATGTTTGGTCCTAGCAAACCTCACCCACACCTTCATGTGAGGCTCCTCTACCAACTGCGACATTGACGTTAACCTTCATAAGATCCGCCGAAGAGGCGATCCATGTTATTGGTCTGTTCGATGATAAACGAGACACATGCCATCTAGGAATATGAATGGCCTTTAGCTCGCCAAGGTATGACTGCACCAAGCCATGGATAGGAAACGGACTTTGATATTTTTTTCTCATGGATCGCTTTCTCGTGGATGGCAAACAACCACTTTTTACATTGTCGTCCTTGTTAACACACAACAGCTTTAGTATTGGTTCCATTGAGAGGGCCCAAGTATTTCTTGCCATATAGCAGCTTAGCAAGCCGTGCCTCCATGTATCCTCTGCCCCACAAAGGCAGCAGGCGCTCGTCGTCGACATATTGTCGTGTATAGAATGTTGAGCCAGCCTTAGAAGAAAGTTTTTAAGTTCCAAATGAATTTTGATGCTCCAAAGATTATCTTTGAACTCTGTTGAGGTAACCTTTTGTAGGCTATCTTTGAACTCTTTTCGTCATTATTTCCCTCACATGTAGGCCTTCTCCTTCTATATCTACTGCTGCCTCTGGTTGGGTTTATCTTTGTATAGTGCGTCAAATTTTGACCACCTATTTGTCTAGCAAAATGTTAATGCATGTCGCTAAAAATTATATTGTTGAATTCATATTTGAATGTACCCCCTCCATTTATTTTTACTACATTAGATGAGACATGCCTTTCAACACCAGGGTGCCCGCACACCCTCCATGAACAGCAAATAATAAAAAAATGAAATTTTGGGACATCAAACATGATCAAACGTTTGATGTTTTCGCAAAGTTTCAGCTACAAATAAAATTCGAGGAGCCCTCGCAAAAAAAAAACATTGCTCAAAAAGTGCACATAAACTTTGAACAATGATTTTTTTGTGAGGGAATGTTATTTGTGGCTGAAACTTTTCCAGAACATCAAATGTTTTATCATATTTGATGTCCCAAAGTTTCAGTTTTTTTTAATTTACTGTTCATTAGGGTGTAGGGGCACCTGGGAGCTATCACACCTTTGCGATATTAGATTTATTTTAAATTCAAACTTTGTAAAGTCTGACCAAATTTATATTATGAATCATCAACATCTTGAATACCAAATACATAAAATATTTCATGACAGTTCTAATTATATTGATTTTGTACCATGAATGTTAATAATTTTTTATGTAAACTTGGTCAAACTTTGAAGAGTTTGACTTCTGACAAATCTAATACGCGAAGTCACACGAAAAAGCACCGCCTAAAAGAAAACCACCAAAACCTAGGGAGAACCAAGCAAAGGCGGAAAAGCCAAAAAAATGATGTGCAAGAAAAAAAATCTCAAGGGTTTGTCCAACGCACAACACGTAACGGCAACTAAACGGATCACTTGGCGCGCTCCCATGCCCAAGAAAGCACTCCCTCCGTTCCAAATTACTCGTGCAGAAATGGATGTATCTAAAACTAAAATACATCTAGATACATCCATACTTGCGACAAGTAATTTGGAACGGAGGGAGTAACTGTTATGGGAGCCCTCTAAGAGATACCCCTTGATTAGTTGCTCCCCTCATAGCAAGGAATGTTGTTGATTATCTCCCATTGCGCTAGCCACATGGGCCAGATTCAACTAGTGTGATTTCTTTCAAAAAATAAAAACCGAAATAAAGGTTTGTTTTTATTTTTCCATATATATACATCAAAATGTTCTAAACATTATACTTGGAATAAAATAAAATAGGTCAATGTTTTTAAAAATTGATCATGCAATTAAAAAGTGCCATGTGTTTTATAAATGCTTGTGCAATTAGAAAAATGTTCATGCATTTCAATTTATTATTGTAATTTTTAAAAATATATAATATAAAAAAGAAGGGATAAGAAAACACAAAAGGCTAGATAAAACCCAGTTTCAAAATACTCCCCCTGTAAATAAATATAAAAACATTTAGATCACTATTCTAGTGTTCTAGCGGCTCTTATAAATCTTTACAGAGGAAATAATAAACTGATAAACTGCACCAAAAGAAACCAAAAGAAAAATCGCCCTAGGGGCCGTTGATGCCGGGTTTCGCTAAAGGCGAACGGATCATTTTCGCGCAGTGAGCGGTGTATAGCACCGCCCGTCACACAGAGCAATATACTCCCTCTTTCCATCTATATAGAGTCTAATGCGTTTTTCGATGTTAACTTTGACCAAACTTTAAAGCAATAATATATGACATGCAACTTACACGAAGCATACCTTCAAATTCGTATGACAAAGGAACTTTCAATAATATAATTTTTATAGTCTACATCTCATATGCTATTAATCTTGTCAATAATCAAAGACTATCTTGAAAAATACATTAGCTCTATATAGATGAAAGGAGGGAGTATACTGTTTTGCCCTCTCCCTAACTTGTGCCAAAGTGAAGTATGAATGCTACAAGGGCACCTGCAGTCCCCGTGTCTCCCTCAAATACCCACAGTGCACGGCAAGAGAGTCTCACACTCCTAACAATCTCAACGTCCAAAGTGAAGTATGAATGCTACAAGGGCACCTGCAGTCCCCGTGTCTCCCTCAAATACCCACAGTGCACGGCAAGAGAGTCTCACACTCCTAACAATCTCAATGTCCAGAGGCAGAAAGCTAATAAATCCTTCAATGCAATTTTGTACTCCCTTCGTAAAAAAAATATAAGAGTGTTTAGATCATTTACTAATGACCTAAACGTTTTTATATTTCTTTACAGAGGGAGTGATCGAGTAACCAACTTACAGAAGTGATAATACTATGAATCATAATCCTTCAAATTTCCTATAAAATTCTTTCAAAACGATAAGTATCACACATGTGGCAGATTCTTTAGAACTAAATGAAGCTGGGAGAAAATAAGTGCTTGACTGCCTACAGACTAAAAGGGCATTACGGCAATGGCCTTCTTTTCCTACTCTTGAACAGCGTAGATCGACATTCATCTCATTCTTCGACCAGTTCTAATAGCTGGGGAACTTGCATGACAAATAGCCTGCAGGCAAAAGACATGGTAGTCAGCGACAGATCAACACTGAGCTGAGGTGCGAGCAACAAATCATTAGTCTCTACAATAATAACGGATGAGCTGTTAAGCAGACATCAA
>NC_041392.1:255382464-255465584 GCF_002162155.2 Triticum dicoccoides | reverse complement strand
AAAGCACACATCAAGTCCAAATAGATTCCGAAAAGGACGCCGATAACTGTCACACGTGTGGGCGTTAAGAAATCTGCCTACACGTTCTGTGTGGTGTGTAAAAGGACCAGCCCACACGTCTGTGTGTGGGCAAAACAACTAGCGCACACACGCCTTTTTTCCCCTCCCGGTCCCTCTTACACGCGTGCGTGTGGGCGAAATAGATAACGCCCACACGCCCTGTACGTCAGGCCTCGTACCTCATGGTCCCGCACGCCCCACATGACACTTTACTGCGCGCCCCGCAGTTGCCATGGGCCGGACCCTCGTTCATGTTCGTTTAAGTGCAGTTGCCATGTCGCTGAACTACAGTTGCCATGTTTGCTCAACTGCAGTTGCCATCTCAGGTCAAAGTTTCAGATTGCCATTTTTTGGACAACTACAGCTGTTGCCATGTGTGGTCTGGTCTACTGCATTTGCCATGATTTTAAAACTTTAGGAGTTGCCACCTACTAACACTAGGCAGTTGCCATGTAGCGCTACAAGAAAAGGCGTGACAAAAAACATGTTCGGGTAAAAGAGAGAGTTGACATGTGCTCACAAGCACGCTAGGGCAGTTGTCATTTAAAAAGAAAGAGTTGTCATCTGCTTACGTGCACGCTAGGGCAGTTTGCCATGTATCATGCAAAATATATGGTAACTGACATGTTCGGGTAAAAAAAAAGAGAGTTGCCATCTGCTTGCAATCATACTAGGGCAGTTGCCATGTACACTGCAAAACGCATGACAACTGGTAGCTTGGGTGTGGGAGAGGAGGCGGACGTGTGGGCGAGATGGCAAACGCCCACACACTAGCCCTTGTGCGTGACTGAAAACTGATGTGTGGGCGAACTGCTAAACGCCCACACACCGGCCCCTCCGTATGGTAAAACGGATGTGTGGGCGACCTCTCTTACACACCACACACGCGAGTTGTCCTACGTGGCATACAAAATCAGCTAATTCGTGCTGAGATTTGTGCAGAAGTTACTGGACGGTGATGAAGGCGTGTGGGTGAGTTGGCTAACGCCCACACGTGTGGGCGTTAACATTTCCGTCCGAAAATTATGTATGAAGTATATATATGCACGAAACTAAAATAATACTATATTCTCTTTTTTTGCAAAGTAATACTACTGTATTCATTAGTATGCAATCAGAAAAAGGATCATAACCTGGGGCATTTGGCATAGAAAATGATAGGCATGAAATGCGAACAGCAAATCGCACATGTTTCGAGGTGAAATGAAAATACAATTCAGAAGTTTTTTTTCGTGAATAATTCACAAGCTTAGTATGTACAATGGCGAGCCTAATGTTTAGCAAGATCAACGTTGAGGCAATGTACAAACTTATCCAACTATTAAACTCATCCTTCTAAAAAAACTATTAAACCCATCACCTAGTATCTATTTTCTCCATATTTATGGTCATATTTCTGTTAACAAGTATTATTGGAAAAAATACTACTACTGCTAATTATCACCACATTATAATGACAACAACCACAATTACTGGAAAACAAATTTATGAACTAACCATAACAATCGGTTACTCAGTTGATTGAACAGCACTGCCAATTACGCCTCCTCCTCCTTCTCCAAGAAAGAAAGTTAAGGTTCGTGCCTCTCGCCGGCGCCGGCGCAGGTCCGCCTCGTCTCCGGTGGCCCTAGGGCCATGGAGGCGCGGTGGATCCTGGCAAGGACCGGCGGGAGGGCTCCGTTTTTAGTTGTTTTTTTCAATCTTGTTAGGGTTTGTGTCCTACTCAGGAAGGCGAGACGGTGGCGGCTCCCTGAAAATGGAATAAAGGTCTCCCCGCCTAGCCCCCGTTCCGGCGGTGCGTCTAGCATCGTTGGTAGGCGTGTGGAGGTGTGTCTCCGGCAGATCTATCTTTGGTGGATTTGCTCGGATCTCGTCGTTGTTCATCTATATTCGTGTGCCTTCGGTTTGGATACTTCCGATCTACGTTATTTTTCATCGGCGGCGGTTGCTGTCCTGGGGTGCTGGTCCTATGGGGCCTTAGCACGACGACTTCCCGACTGTCTACTACAACAAGTTGTGCCCGGCTCCGGCGATGGAGGGGCGATGACGGCGGCGTGCCTTCGGCTCGCTTCGGTGCTTGTAGTCGTCCCTAGGTGGTCTACGATTCTGGATGTAATTTTTATTTCTGGTATTCGTTGTACTGCCATGATTGAAAATGAATAGATTGGAAGTTTTTCCGAAAAAAAAAAATCTTGCTAGCATTAGCGAACAAATTTGTAAAGATTTGCGAGCATTAATCAGGAATGCTTAGACGAACTTACTTGGATCTTTGTTAGTCTTCACTGCAAGGCCATTGAAGTAACAACTGCCTCCCTTGGCCTTGAACTGCTGCCAGTACGCATTGATCGCGTAGCTTGCATGCGCGTCGACGGTGTTGGGCTCGTAGCACGCACCGCCGGGCTGGATGGCGGCGCACGTCCCCGTCCCTTGCCCGCAGGCGTAATTCAGGGCGAGGGCCACCGCCGTCTCGTTCAACGGCTTGCCGCCGGCGGCCAGGACGCACCACTCGAGCTTGCCGGTCTGGTCATCCGGCGGTGGCAGCGGCGGGTAGGAGCGCGCCGTCCGCCTGCCGGTGAGGTCGATCTGGTACACCCACGTACCGTTCGGGTAGAACATCCCCCAGTGCCGCTCAGTGCCCGCCCCCGGCTTCAAGTCCTCGTTGTACAGCGCGAAGACGAAGGCCGGCATTTTGGACCTCGGTCGCGCCGGCGTGCCGAGTTTTTTGTGCATCCGACGGGCAAGGTGGCGGTTGTAGAGCGCGGCATTGCGCACGTTGGCGCCGGCCTGGCCCGGGTCGCCGGCGTTCGGCCAGCCCGTCTCCGAGATGGCCAGCTTCACGCCGCCGTACCCCAGCTTGTCCATCGCGGCTATGCAGGCGTCGAGCATTTGGTCGAGCAGGTTGGTGTAGGTGAGCCGCGTGGCCGGATCGACGTAGTGGCTGCTCGCGTTGCCCTCGAAGAGCGCGTAGTCCAGCGATATGTCCTTCTGATTGGCCGCCCAAGGGAAGTACGGGTACGCGTCGACGAAGTAGTAGGAGCGAGTGTGGTTGAGGAAGTCGAGCAGCGGCCGCATGACGGAGCCGGCGATGTCCTCGCGGAACGCGCCGGCGGAGGGCGGGTAGGACGCCGCCAGCGCGTCCATGGCGAGCGGGGACCCGAGCTTGACGCGGCCGAGACCGATCGCGTGGAGCGCGTGGCGGAGGTTCTTCATCGCCGGCACGATCTTGCCCCACGTGGACGCCGCGAGGGCGGGGTAGGAGAGCAACTCGTTGCCGACGAGCAGGTACCTCACCCGCACCCGGGGGTGCCGCCTGAGGTTGTTGTCCACCCACTTGTGTGCGGCGGCGCGGGAGTCGGCCAGATAGGGGACGATGTCGTTCGGCACCATGACGGAGACCGGGATGCCCGTCCCGGCCAGGGCGTGCAGGATGCGCTGGTCGGCGTTGTAGAGCTTGACGGCGCCCGCGTTCGCCTTGCGGAGGAGCTTGACGGAGCGCGCCGCCGTGGGGAGGTCGTCGCCGAGGTTGCCGTAGTTGACGCCGATGGCGCGGGGCCGCCTGTACACCGCCGCCGCGGCTGCATGCATGCAACAGAGGGTAGTTAGCCACGGTGGTCACTGGTCAGGAACTAATTAATCAAGTAAACATTAGATTGGTGCGCGGAGAGGGGAACGTGAGGGATCACCATGGCAGTGGCACGCGAAGGCGGCGAGGAGGAGGAGGGCGCAGAGGGAGGACGCCATTTCTGCGCGTGTGTTCTCTTGCGAATTGTTGAATCTATATTGATTTTGATCTGAGATGGAATGGAGAGTGTTTGTGATCATATAAAGGGGAGGGCTTTCAGGGAGAGGTTGGGTTAGATATTTATATTAAGCACACGAATGTACTTAAAACAGGGAAGGAAAATAGCGCTACGTAGCCTTCTTTTCAGGGGATGCCGCTACCTAACCATTTTTCTCGGGGCTGCCGCTATGGGAAGTAACCTGGAAACCCTAAAACGGCGCAACAGAAGTATCCTTCCACATAGATGTCCTTGTGAGCCCGTTTATTACTTAGATTTTTTTTTAAAACTATGATGATTTTTATAGCAAATTCGGAAACTATACACCCTAATGGAGAAAAATTAAAAGTATCACCCCGTCGGCCTCTCCGAAGAGGGACTTTTCGGCCAACCGTTGGCCAAAAAAGTACTTTTCGGCCAACAGTTGGCCAAAGAGTCCCTCTTCGGCCAACACCTGCTCTACTGTTTAAAAAATTCATATCAAATAGGATTTTTAGTATTTTAATTTGATTCTTTTTGCATTAGATTAAAAATTTTATGAAGTTTTTGTAGATATCATGTTTGACTAGATTTGAAAGTTTGAATTTAATTTTTTCATGAATTTGCTCAAATAACTAGATTGCCTATAATTTGAGTTAGGAGTATTTTTTTAAGATGATTCTTTTTGCTACTGGTTCTTTGTGAATTTGTTCATCAGTAGTAATTAATTGGCGAATTTTATAATTATTTAAAATTAGGTTTTTATGAAAACAGTTCTGTTTTAGTGTTTGTTAGGTTTTATGCTATTTCTTTTAATTTTAATTGCTTTAAATTTTTTCTTTAGTTTTTTGACTTATTCTTTTTGTTTCTGTTTAGTTATCAGTAGCTATTTTGTTTGTAGTATTTTATTGTATTTTTTTTATCCTACTAGAAAACTTGTTTTGAGCTTCATAGGAGTTTATATTTAAAAGTGCCTTGTAAATCCTGTACAACCATTGCCATTTTATACATGACAAAAAAATACTTTCCCGCAATCTTTTTCCCTCCATTTTCTTTGCCGCCATTTTATTTCCCGCCATTCTCTCCCGCCACACTAAGGAGTGCTGCATCGACGGAGGATGACGATGATGCCTTCATGTGGAGTGTGAAAACACTGTGTGAGAGAAGTCATAAGTGTGAAACACTCTCCGATGATGATGACGAATCTGCAAACACTTATGACTTCTCTCAGACAGTGTTTCACACTCCACCAGCAGCACCGATGCAGGAGACACAGACCGTGTCAGACGATGTTATCTACGATCGTGGACACCATGAGGCTCGTTTTATAAGTTGAGAAGTGAAGATGGCGAGAAAGAAGATGACGGGAGAGAATGGCGGGAAAGAAAATGAAGGGGGAGAATGGCGAGAAATAAAATGACGGGAGAAAATGGAGGGAGGGAATGACGTAAAAACCTAATTTTAAATAATCCTAAAATTCACCAATTAATTACTACTGATAAATAAAGTCACAAAGAATCAGTAGCAAAAAGAATCATCTAAAAAGAATACTCCTAGCTTAAATTATAGGCAATCTAGTGATTTGAGAAAATTCATGAAAATTCAAATTCAAACTTCCAAATCTAGTCAAACTTGATATCTACTGAAACTTCGTAAAATTTCTAATCTACTGCAAAAAGAATCAAATTAAAATACTAAAAATCCTATTTGATATGAATTTTCTAGAGAATAGAGCAGTTGATGGCCGAAGAGGGACTCTTTGGCCAACTGTTGGCCGAAAAGTACTTTTTGGCCAACCGTTGGCCGAAAAGTACTTTTTGGCTAACCGTTGGCCGAAAAGTCCTTTTTGGCCAACTGTTGGCCGAAAAGTCACTCTTCGTCGGCCAACAAGAGGCCGACGGGGTGATACTTTTGATTTTTCTCTATTATGATGTATAGTTTTTGAATTTGCTATAAAAATCATCATAGTTTAAAAAAAAATCTGTTACTTAGAGGCTGTTTGGTTGCTATCCTTAGAAAAATCTGCCAGGCCAGAGGAAAACCGGACACTAGCCTGAACCTTGTTTGGTTGGCAGCCTGAGCACTCTTATAGCTAGCCTGACCTGAGCACACATGCACACAATTAGCCGGAGTCAGGCCACCAAAATCGGAGGCCTGAGCTTCAGGCACGCACATACAAATATATTTTAATGGTTGATCAGTGTGCTTTAGTGGTTCACTCATGATGCATGCAGCTAGCAGTCATTGCACCTACCATTCTTTATTTTCTCAGGCTCAGGCACGAACCAAACAACACTTGGTCGGAGCTGAAAAACAATACATAATACGTTTGCTGCAATTTACAAAGGGCGAGCAAAAACATGTTTCTACCTTTTCTTTTTTGAGAAATCTTGCCCACTTTATTGATTCGAAACCATGTTTATAGATACATGTCTCAGTTACCTGACATCATTCGGATCGATATGAGGGCGATTTAAACATGCTTTTTTCTGGGGACAGAAGGAGGGTCTCGCCTCAGGGTGGGCCCTTGCGTCGCTGCTATTGGGCTGGCCCAGTAGCTTCATTCATCGCCTGTTTGTTTGTCCTATCTTCTTCTTTGCTTATACCCTAAAAAAAATCTTCTTTGCTTCTCGTTTGTTCTTTTTTCTACTACATTTTTATATTTAAAAATATAGTATAACCGCATGTATTTCAAAAATTAACTTACAACTTTACTTTGCAGAAAATTCACCGCAAATTTTAAAAATGTTAGTACGGTGTATTTGTTTTGTAAAAACATTCATCACAATTTTTAAAAATAATTCTACCTTTCAAAAAAACATTTATAAAAAGTTCACATGTTTGAAAAAAGTGTTTGTGAATATTAAAAAGTTCAGACAGATTTAAAAGTGATTGTGTAATTTAAAAATGTTCCGTACCATTCAAAAATATGTTCATTATATTTTTTCTAAATGTCTGTCACATTTTTCTAAAATATTAAACAATATAATATCCACTTAATTAAAAAAATTCGTGTCATTTAAAAAAGCACTTGTTTCCTAAAAATGTTCGTGATATTTTTCAAAAATGTTTATAAAATATGAAATAAAATCAAAAAATGTATCGTTCATAAAATGTTCAATGTGTTGTTCAAAATGTTTAACCTGTATTATGAATAAAATGTTCAAACATATATTTTAAAAACTAATCATAATACATTTGAAAAATCTATAATGATGCGCAAGTGTATTATTCGTCGCCCACCCCCTTACACTTGCACTGCCTCTTGAAAACTTATAGTCGCAGCACCTTCTTGAAAACTTGCATTTTGTGATGCCCCTTGAAAACTTGCAGTTGCGACCCTCCTTGAAAACTTACAGGTGCGGTGCGGCACATCTTGAAAACTTGCAGTTGCAACCCTTCTTGAAAAACCTATAGTTGTGCCCTCTCTTGAACAATTGCAGATGCTCCATCCCTTGAAAACTTGCAACTGCAGCGCAACTTGTAATTTGTGACACCCTTTTTTTTTGAAACAAGGCAAAAGATTTGCCATTTTCATTGATTAAGAAGAAGCGAATTGTCCGGTTAATTAACGAAAATCTGAACTAAAACCGTTACAGAACGCCCACGGAAAAGGGCACACCGACCGACCTGGCACCCACAAGATCACGCACACCATCGAGGAGACGACACTGTCGAGGCTGCCTGCAATGTTATCGTCATCACCTCTTCCCGAGCAGGCGACTTCGACTTCGCCGCTTATGACATGTCAAGACCCCTCCGAACGACTGACGCCCAAGGACCTCGTCGGCAATAGCCAAACAATCAGCCAAAACGTCGAGGATCGGCAGCTCCGATTTTGCTGATGCGCTTCAGAGGAGAAAGTTGCAAGCCTCGCACCGACCTAGTCCAACACAACCTCCGGAGAGCACCGTCCGCTGAAACCATGCTCATGGAGTCATCGTTGCCGCAGGGGGGCCGCCACACGCAGCTCTGACTTCTCTGTCACAGTGGGAAACAAACATAGGCGCACCCAATGGCGAATCAAACCGTCAACATCAGAAGGACAAGCCGCGACCCAGCTCGCACGCCACCATCGTCGTCGCCGCACAAGTCGCAACGCCAACCACTCGCATCACCGGTCTTCAAAGCAACGCCCCAAAGGAGGAAATGTCGTAGAGACGACATCGTTGCCCAACCCAGCCGAGTCTAGGCTTTAACCGAAGAACCAGACCCGAGGATGAAGCGCGGTGACAACAACTCCATAGTGACGCCTTCAAGAAGGTAACGGCACCCGCATGCGCCGCCACCACTGGCTGACGCAAGGCAGGCAAGCCTTCGCTCGAAGCAACTCGAGAACCACCCACCCCACGCAGCCGACCACGCCGACCCGCACATCAGCTGCCCCGTACACTTCCCGTGCCTCGACGGTGTCATCAACACATATGAGCCACCACCGATCCTCGTCGCCAGCCAATGCCGCGAGCCAGATCTAACCTAGCCCGGCAAGATCGGACAACCACCAGCGGTCGCTTCATCAATGGAGGAGCCAACAGTCATGCACCACCAATGCACTAGGGGCACACCCACCAGGCACGTAACGTGGGCTGCCACCCTATCGCTCCAGATCTCCTCGCTGGAGGGACGAAGCCCTCGAGCTCCTCACTGTTGCTGCATGAGGGAGCGCCGCAACCACCACCTCACCGGAGGGCGCCCCCTAGGGATCCGCCTGAGTGCACCAGGGCGTCTGCCCGAGAAACCGCACCGCGCAGCCGCGGAGGTCCGAGCCTCCCCTACCATAGACATGCGGCCCCGTCGCCGCCGTCTGCCGCGCGGGCTTATCCCGCCAGCGTCATCTAGCGGCGGCGAGGGAGGAGGAGGCTAATACGTCCATTTTGCATCATGTTTTTCTACTGTTATTTATGATGTTTTTATGCATAATAATATTTTTTGGAGTAATTCTAATGCCTTTTCTCCAATAATATGCAAGGTACACACAAAGAGGGAGAATTCCGGCAGCTGGAAATCTGGACCTCGAAAAGCTACGTCAGGCTACCTATTCTGCGCAACTCCAAACAAGCTGAATACAAAGATTTTTTATGGAATATATGAGAAATATTGGAGCCAATAAGTACCAGAGGGGGCCCACCAGGTGGGCACAACCCACCTGGGTGCGCCAGGGAGCCCAGGCGCACCCTGGGGGGGGTTGTGCTCACCCAGGGCCACCTTCGGCGACAATCTTCTGGTATATAAGTCATTTTGACCTAGAAAAAAAAGGAGCGGACTTTCGGGACGGAGCGTTGCCGTCTCGAGGAGGAACTTGGGCAGGAGCACTTTTGCCCTCCGGCGGAGCGATTCCATCGAGGGAACTTCCCTCCCGGAGGGGGAAATCATCGTTATCATCATCACCAATAACTCTCCCATCTTGGGGAGGGCAATCTCCATCAACATCTTCAACAACACCATCTCATCTCAAACCCTAGTTCATCTCTTGTGTTCAATCTTGTTACCGGAACTATAGATTGGTGCTTGTGGGTGACTAGTAGTGTTGATTACATCTTGTAGTTGATTACTATATGGTTTATTTGGTGGAAGATTATATGTTCAGATCCAATATGCTATTTAATACCCCTCTGATCTTGAGCATGATTATCATTTGTGAGTAGTTACGTTTGTTCTTAAGGTCACGGGAGAAATCATGTTGCAACTAATCATGTGAACTTGACATGTGCTCGATATTTTGATAGTATGTATGTTGTGATTCCCTTAGTGGTATCATGTGAACGTCGACTACATGTCACTTCACCATATTTGGTCCTAAGGGAATGCATTGTGGAGTAGTTATTAGATGATGGGTTGCGAGAGTGACAGAAGCTTAAACCCTAGTTTATGCGCTATTCCGTAAGGGACCGATTGGAACCAAAAGTTTAATGCTATGGTTAGGATTTATCCTTAATACTTTTATCGTAGTTGCGGATGCTTGCGAGGGGGTTAATCATAAGTATGAGGTTTGTGATACGTCTCCAACGTATCTACTTTTCCAAACACTTTTGCCCTTGTTTTGGACTCTAACTTGCATGATTTGATGAAACTAACCCAGACTGATGTTGTTTTCAGTAGAATTACCATGATGTTATTTTTGTGCAGAAATAAAAGTTCTCGGAATGACCTGAAAATCAACGGAGAATATTTTTTGAATATATAAAAAATATTGGCGAAAGAATCAAGGCCAGGGGGGCACACCCTATCCATGAGGATGGGGGCGCGCCTGCCCCCCTGGGCGCACCCCCTGCCTCGTGGCCCCCTGGTGCTCCACCAACCTCAACTCCAACTCTATATATTCACGTTTGGGGAGAAAAAACCCAAAGAGAAGGATTCATCGCGTTTTACGATACGGAGCCGCCGCCAAGCCCTAATCTCTCTCGGGAGGGCTGATCTAGAGTCCGTTCGGGGCTCCGGAGAGGGGAATCCGTTGCAATCATCATCATCAACCTTCCTCCATCACCAATTTCATGATGCTCACCGCCATGCGTGAGTAATTTCATCGTAGGCTTGCTAGACGGTGATGGGTTGGATGAGATTTATCATGTAATCGAGTTAGTTTTGTTAGGGTTTGATCCCTAGTATCCATTATGTTCTGAGATTGATGTTGCTATGACTTTTCTATGCTTAATGCTTGTCACTAGGGCCCGAGTGCCATGATTTTAGATCTAAACCTATTATGTTTTCATGAATATATGTGAGTTCTTGATCCTATCTTGCAAGTCAATAGTCACCTACTATGTGTTATGATCCGGTAACCCCGAAGTGACAATAATCGGAACCACTCCCGGTGATGACCGTAGTTTGAGGAGTTCATGTATTCACTAAGTGTTAATGCTTTGGTCCGGTACTCTATTAAAAGGAGACCTTAATATCACTTACTTTCCAATAGGACCCGCTACCATGGGAGGGTAGGACAAAAGATGTCATGCAAGTTCTTTTCCATAAGCACATATGACTATATTCGGAATACATGCCTACATTACATTGATGAATTGGAGCTAGTTTTGTGTCACCCTATGTTATAACTGTTGCATGAGGAATCACATCCGACATAATTATCCATCACTGACCATTGCCTATGAGCTTTTCACATATTGATCTTTGCTTAGTTACTTTTCCGTTGTCATTGTTACAATCACTACAAAATTGCTACTCTTACTTTTGCTACCGTTACCGCTGCTATCATATTACTTTGCTACTAAATACTTTGCTGCAGATATTAAGTTTTCCAGGTGTGGTTGAATTGACAACTCGGCTGCTAATACTTGAGAATATTCTTTGGCTCCCCTTGTGTCGAATCAATAAATTTGGGTTGAATACTCTACCCTCGAAAACTGTTGTGATCCCCTATACTTGTGGGTTATCAAGACTATTTTCTGGCGCCGTCGCCGGGGAGCATAGCTCTATTCTTTGAGTCACTTGGGATTTATATCTGCTGATCACTATGAAGAACTTGAATGATAAAATAACCAAGATTTTTCCCTCAACTACGAGGGGAGGTAAGGAACTGCCATCTAGCTCTACACTTGATTCACCTTCTGTTATGAGTAAACTTGCGACACCTAAACCTGCTTCTACTATTAATTCTAATATGTCGCATGTTATTGATGATGCCACTTCTGCTTTGCATGATACTTATGATGAAGCTACTTCTATGCTTGATAATACTGTGCCACTAGGTGAATTTCTTGATGAACAACTTGCTAGGGCTAGAGAGAATGAAATTATTGAAACTGATAATATTGATGAAAGTGATGACGAAGATTCTCCCCCTAGATATGAATTGCCTGTTGTGCCTGAGGGTTATGTTATGGATGAATAAACTACTAGAGACTTTTTAGCTTGCAATGATATATATGATCTTAAGAAATTATTAGCTAAGCTTAAAGAAAACTCTTTGAATGCTAGAATGAAATTGTAAGTGCATCTAGTGCCCCTTAGTGATTTTGGTGTATTGAAGACTTATAGGTTAAGGGACTAATGCGTTTGTGAGTGTAAACAGGTCTATAAGTCTATGAGGAGTTTGATATTTATAGATAAAGTCGACCCCTAAAAATGAAGTTCTTCGACTGAAGACTTTGGATTTCTGAAGACTTTGAAAGTGAAGAAATTGGTGTGATCCTGAAGACTTGGTATTCATTCGAGGAACATGAAGCATGAAGACTTTTGTTTTCGTAGTTTCATTTTCTCTTTCTTGGGTCATAGGAAACATCGTACTGTTAAAGGGGGTCGAGGAAATACTAAGGAAAATTTTCCAAGTGATGCTCAACTCAAATCCTACACCTACCAATCCCTTCGAGTGAAGCCATTGGAAATCTCATACAACTCAGTCAATTTCTTTAGTGACAGAGACGAAGTTCTTCTGGTCTCTGAGGAATTTGTTCTAGCTGAGGAGTTAGGAATTCGCCAGTGCGGATTGCCTACACGGTGAGGAACATGATATCCCCGAGGATTTTGATACACAAAATTCCGACCGTTGCTATGCTATGCGCCAGCGGTCCCAAAATATCTACCCACCTAACGGTCATATCATTGAAGGACATTTATGTCTTATCATGTCAGGCTGCTCCCTAGGCTATAAATAGCCGCCCCCTACAACCACTAGTTGGTTGGCTGCTCCGAGAGAAACTGACACTTGTCATTTGAGAGCAACCCATCCTCAAAGGACTTTGAGTGAAAATCATCAAGTGAGGAAAACCCAAACCCAAACACCTACAAACCCAAAGTGATTGAGCATCACTGAAGATATTGATCCTGCGTGGATCTGACGCTTGTTACCTTTGAAGACTGTGCATCTTCCAGACGGTTAGGCGTCATGGCCTAGAGCATCCAATAGGAAATTGTGGATCACCGAGTGACCGAGTCTATGAAGGTTTGGAAGTCACCTGAAGACTTACCATGAGTGATTGGGCGAGGTCTGTGTGACCTTAGCTCAAGGGGAATACGGAGAGGACTAAGTCTACTGAGCTGCGTGTTCAGGACTAGGTGTCCGGGACTGTGTGTCCTCGGGTTTAAATACCTAGCCGTCCTAACCAGACGTACAACTGTCACAGCAGTTGGAACTGGTCTACCAAATCATTGTCTTCACCGAGCTAACTGGTTTCAATTCCTCAACCCTTCTATTTCCTCATTTCTGTGTTGTGTTCTTGTTCATATCTGTTTGAATACTTTGACTGAAGACTTTCTCAATTTCCTCAGTTCAATTTCTTCAGTCTGTTTGTCTTCATTCTGTCTTGTCCTGTGTTTACGCTTTCTGTACTTTGTGCTTGTTTTCATTTCGTCATGAAGACCATGCTTATGTTCTGTTATGTTTACATCTGAGTACTTATTCCGCTACAAGTAGTTCTTCACTCAGGAATTTCCTCACCCTGAAATTCCTCAGTGAAGAATTCATAAAAATCGCCTATTTACCCCCCTCTAGTCGATATAACGCACTTTCAGAAATACGACCCTGCTTTTGCTACTTCACCTATTTGTATTTCCGATAAGGATTATGATTTCTCTGTCGACCATGAGTTAATTACTTTGGTTGAATCTGATCCTTCCCATGGTTATGAAACTAAAATTGTTGTGGCACATCTTACTAAATTAAATGATATAGCCACCCTATTCACTAATGATGAGAAAACTCGCTATTACTTTATCCTTAAGTTGTTTGCGTTCTCATTAAAGGATGATGCTAAAACATGGTTTAATTCTCTTGATCCTGGTTGTGTGCATAGTCCTCAGGATATGATTTATTACTTCTCTGCTAAATATTTCCCCACTCATAAGAAACAAGCTGCCTTAAGGGAAATATATAATTTTGTGCAAATTGAAGAAGAGAGTCTCCCACAAGCTTGGGGGAGGCCTCTCCAATTACTTAATGCTTTGCCTGATTATCCTCTCAAGAAAAATGAAATACTTGATATCTTTTATAATGGACTAACCGATGCTTCCAGAGACCACCTGGATAGTTGTGCTGGTTGTGTTTTCAGGGAAAGAACTATTGATCAAGCTGAATTGCTATTGAATAATATGTTGAGTAATGAAAATGACTGGACACTTCCTGAACCAACTCCTAAGCCAACTCCGAAGAAAAGGGGTATTCTATTGCTCAGTCCTGAATATATGCAAGAGGCAAAGAAATCTATGAAAGAAAAAGGTATTAAAGGTGAAGATGTTAAGAATTTACCACCTATTGAAGAAATACATGGTCTTGATAACCCGACACAGGTAGTAAAGGTAAATTCTCTCTATAGATTTGATGAAGGTGATATCCCTCGTTATAAGTCTGCTAGCCAATGCTTGGATGAGTTTGATAATTTTATTGTTAAACAAGAAAACTTCAATGCTTATGTTGGTAGACAATTGAAACGTAATGCTTATATGATTGAACACTTGAGTGATTATATGTCTAGAGTTAAAGGTGAGCTTAAATACTTTTGCTACCGTTACTGCTGCTATCATATTACTTTGCTACTAAATACTTTGCTGGAGATATTAAGATTTCCAGGTGTGGTTGAATTGACAACTCAGCTGCTAATACTTGGGAATATTCTTTGGCTCCCCTTGTGTCAAATCAATAAATTTGGGTTGAATACTCTACCCTCAAAAACTGTTGTGATCCCCTATACTTGTGGGTTATCAGTTTGTTCAAGTAAGAACATCACCTAAGCACCGGTCCACCCACATATCAAATTATCAAAGTAGTGAACACGAATCGAATCAACATGATGAAAGTGACTAGATGATATTCCCGTGTACCCTCAAGAACGCTTTGCTTATTATAAGAGACCGTTTTGGCATGTCCTTTGCCTCAAAAGGATTGGGCTACCTTGCTGCACCTTTGTTACTATTATCAATACTTGGTTGTTACAAAATATCTTGCTATCAAACTACTCTGTTACTTACAATTTTAGCACTTGCAGACATTACCTTGCTAAAAACCACTTGTCATTTCCTTCTGCTCCTCGTTGGGTTCGACACTCTTACTTATCAAAAAGAGATACAGTTGATCCCCTATACTTGTGGGTCATTAGAGGCGAGGGGATGGGTGGTGGCTAGGGTTCCGCCCGAGCTGCCCCCTGAGCGACGCGGGCATCTCTCTTCTCTGTGACGCCCTTTGAAACATGCAGTTGTGGCACCTCTTGAAACCTTGCAGTTGTGGTAATCATGAATAATTGTAGTTGCAACGGCCCTTGAAAACTTGAAGTTGCGAGCCCCGCCCCCTCCCCCTCTTGAAAAACTTGACGTTGCGACCCCTCTTAATAACTTTCTATTACGGAGGCTCTTGAAACCTTGCGGTCGCGAGTCCCCTAGAAAACTTGCAGGTGCGGCTGGGTTTCGACACTTGAAGTTGCATGTCTGGTGGTGGACATGTGATTGGCTGACAATCATATACGAGGCTAACCCGGTGTAGGCTGTCTTTCACGATTGGAGTGGATTCCCTCGAAGAACATGATGAACACGGGGAAGAACAGAGAGAAATCACAAGGGGAAACACTCAAGAACAAGTCCAATCACACATCCACTAGACAATCAAACACACAAGATCCACAAGGTACATGAACAACAAAAGGAAAGATACAAGGTAGAGTTCATCTCCAAGAGGAGGGCTTGATGATATCCTAGACAGGTCTTCCTGTGAGGGGTCTTGATGATATCCCGCAGGATCTTCTCACATGGAGGTCTTGAACTCCATGGGAGTGGTAGTATCTCTCTCTCGAGAGAGTAGAGGTAGGTAGGAGCAAAGCTCACATACAAATGAGCTATCATATTTGCTAACCCTGACTAGAGGAAGGGGAAGGAGTATATATAGTCTAAGCCACGAAGGGGCAAGTTGGGAGGGGATACATGGGCCTCTGGCCTGACTCTGCGTGCAGGCAGGCGCCAGATGTCCGGGTTGGGGGCGGATGTCCGGCTGTTCGTGGGAGGCCGGATGTCCGGAGCACGGGTCGGATGTCCAGACTGGGACATGTTGTTCCAGTCCTTCTCTAGATAGATGTTGCCGGATTTCCGGGTGGGATGCCGGATGTCCGGCCATTGCTGAAGCGCTGGATGTCTGGGCTGGCCGCTGATGCTTTTGGCCGTCTGTTGGGAAGCTCCTGCGCGGCTGCCCAGGCGCCGGATGTCCGGCCTCTAGCCCGGATGTACGGCCGTTGTAGCTTCAGTAGCTTTGTCTTCTTCCATCGTCGTTTCTAGGCTTCCCTCACGGATGGTGTAGTTGTTCCTTGGCACTTGCACTCCTCAACATCCGTGAAGCTCCGACAATACCTATGCACACGGGAGAAGTGTCAAGTAGTATACCATCCTCGAAGGGGTCAAGTGAGCACGTGTAAAGGAGGTGATTCACCTTTGGGTATGTGAAGTAGATGTCGCACGTGTCACTCACAAAATGGGCTCTTGACATGGTGATATCTAGGATGCTCCACATAATCTCTCCCCCCTTGGGAAAGATCCGACCTCGGATCGAAAACCAAATCACCATGGGAAAGAGATGGCTTCGTCGTGTAGGAGTGGACGATCACCAGGTACTCATCATCTTCAAGCTCAAAATGGACACTCTCCAATGTCGCACCGTCTAGTGATTCCTTCAAAAGGAGAAAGTACAACAAACACTTGGAAAAACAAATGTGGTTAGCGTTAGTGCAAAACCAAGCATTCAAGAGGTGATTCACCAAACAAGTGTCGTCATCAAGCATAGCGTATGGTGTGACAAAGGGTTGTGACATGGCATGTAAGCACATAAATTGAGCACAATGAAGGTCATCATGGAAACGAGCATGTAAATGTGAGGTAGTGATGCAAATATGTGTGATAAGAGAATAAGCATCTACCTCAAGGTCATAGCAATCATGCATAAAGCGCTCGACAAATGGTCGATGGTAGGCATAAGAATCATTCACAACACCAAAAAATGAGATGTCTAAACACATGGGTCAAGTGCAAGACAATCCAAGCATAACGTGCATGGGGTGTAGTGAATATAGTGTGGCACTCAACACACTAGAAAGATCAATTGTTCATCATGTGTGAGGCAATCAAGTCAATCATGTGACAAGCAATGGGACATGGTATATGAGAAGAAATGATATTGGTGCAACCAAACATATGATAGGAGCAAGTAATCCACAAGTCGGATCCAACACACAAGGCATATATATATAATGAGGCGTGGAAAGGTGAAAATGACAAGTTGAAGCAAGATCTCTAACATGTGTGCAATCAAGTAGTCCGAGATGACCAATAAGTCTCATGGTGCAAGCAACACAAGTAGTGTGATCCACAATATCCACGCTCAAGAAATATGTCACCTTGAAGGCATGTCCTTGTGCGTCCTTCACAATGCCGAAATGCAAGCAATTGCCGTGTAGAAGCGAGTCGTGGTAGAATGTATGAGGCTCGCTCTCAAGAGCTCGAATGGTCAACTCACGTGAAGTGGAAGTCGACAAAAAATCCAAGTATCCTACACATGCACAAAACAAAGCAAAGAACGTATGCGCATGGTAGATAAACACATCATCCATCGTGATGGTTCTCTTTTCTTGCACATAACCATTAATACCACAAGTGCACGAACAATATGATGCAACAATGGCAATAGTCATGGCATGAGGTCTATGTTGGGGAACATGGTAATTTCAAAAAAAAATCCTACGCACACGCAAGATCCATCTAGGTGATGCATAGCAACGAGAGGGGAAGAGTGTTGTCTACGTACCCTCGTAGACCGTAAGTGGAAGCGTTATGACAACGCAATTGATGTAGTCATACGTCTTCACGATCGGACCGATCCTAGCACCAAATGTACGGCACCTCCGCGATCTGCACACGTTCAGCTCGGTGACGTCCCGTGAACTCTAGATCCAGCTGAGTGTCGAGGGAGAGTTTCGTCAGCACGACAGCGTGATGACGGTGATGATGAAGCTACCAGCGCAGGGCTTCGCCTAAGCACTGCAACGATATGACCGAGGTGGAAATATGTGGAGGGATGCACTGCACACGGCTAAACAATCAACTTGTGTGTCTATGGGGTGCCCCCTGGCCACGTATATAAAGGAGGGGAGGGAAGAGGTGGCCGGCCCAAAGGAGGTGCGCCAGGTGTGGGGAATCCTACTAGGACTCCCTAGTCCAAGTAGGATTCCCCTCCTCTTTCCTATTCGGAGTAGGAGAGAAGGAAAGAGAGGGAGAGGGAGAAGGAAAGGAGGGCCGCGCCCCCACCCCTTGTCCAATTTGGTTTGGGCAGGGGGGAGGCGCGCTCCACCTCTTGGCCCTTCTCTCCTCTCTTCACTAAAGCCCAATAAGGCCCATTACTTCTCCCGGTGAATTCCCGTAACTCCCCGGTACTCCGAAAATACCCGAATCACTCAGAACCTTTTCGATGTCCAAATATGGCCTTCCAATATATCGATATTTATGTCTCGACCATTTCAATACTCCTCTTCATGTCCGTCATCTCATCCGGGACTCTGAACAACCTTCGGTACATCAAATCACATAACTCATAATACCAATCGTCATTGAACGTTAAGCGTGCGGACCCTACGGATTCAAGAACTATGTAGACATGACCGAGACTCATATCCGGTCAATAAACAATAGCGGAACCTGGATTCTCATCTTGGTTCCTAATATTCTATGAATATCTTTACCGGTCAAATCGCATAACAACATACATTGTTCCCTTTGTCATCGGTATGTTACTTGCCCGAGATTCGATCGTTGGTATCATCATACCTAGTTCAATCTTGTTACCGGCAAGTCTCTTTACTCATTCCGTACTGCAACATCCTACAACTAACTCAATTGTCACATTGCTTGCAAGGCTTATAGTAATGTGCATTACCGAGAGGGCCCAGAGATACCTCTCCGACAATCGGAGTGACAAATCCTAATCTTGATATATACCAACTCAACAAACACCATCGGAGACACCTGTAGAGCATCTTTATAATCACCCAATTACGTTGTGACCTTTGATAGCACACTAAGTGTTCCTCCAGTATTCGGGAGTTGCATAATCTCATAGTTATAGGAACATGTATAAGTCATGAAGAAAGCAATAGCAATAAACTAAATGATCATAGTGGTAAGCTAACAGATGGGTCTTGTCCATCACATCATTCTCTAATGATGTGATCCCGTTCATCAAATGACAACACATGTCTATGGTCAGGAAACATAACCATCTTCGATTAACGAGCTAGTCAAGTAGAGGCATACTAGGGACACTCTGTTTGTTTATGTATTCACACATGTACTAAGTTTTCGGTTAATACAATTCTAGCATGAATAATAAACATTTATCATGATATAAGGAAATATAAATAACAACTTTATTATTGCCTCTAGGGCATATTTCCTTCAGTCTCCCACTTGCACTAGAGTCAATAATCTAGTTCACATCGCCATGTGATTTAACACCAATTGTTCACATTACCATGTGATTAGTTCACATCGCCATGTGACTAATACCCAAAGGGTTTTGCTAGAGTCAATAATCTACTTCACATCTCCATTAACACCCAAAGAGTACTAAGGTGTGATCATGTTTTGCTTGTGAGAGAAGTTTAGTCTACTGGTCTGCAACATTCAGATCCGTATGTATTTTACAAATTTCTATGTCTACAATACTCTGCATGGAGCTACTCTAGCTAATTGCTCCCACTTTCAATATGTATCCAAATCGAAACTTAGAGTAATCTAGATCGGTGTAAAAAGCTTGCATCGACGTAACTCTTTACGACGAACTCTTTTATCACCTCCATAACCAAGAAATATTTCCTTAGTCCTCTAAGGATAATTTTGACCGATGTCCAGTGATCTACTCCTAGATCACTATTGCACTCCCTTGCCAAAATCATGCTAAGGTATAAAATAGGTCTGGTACATAGCATAGCATACTTTATAGAACCTATGGGTGAGGCATAGGGAATGACATTTCATTCTCTTCCTATTTTTTGCCCTGGCCGGGTTTTGAGTCTTTACTCAATTTCACACCTTACAACTCAGGCAAGAACTCCTTCTTTTGACTGATCCATTTTGAACTCCTTCAAAATCTTATCAAGGTATGTACTCCGAAAGTCTTATCAAGCGTCTTGATCTATCTTTATAGATCTTGATGCCCAATATGTAAGTAGCTTTACAGGTAATTCTTTCTTTGAAAAACTCCTTTCAAATTCTTCTTTATGCTTTTCAGAAAATTCTACATCATTTCCGATCAATAATATGTCATTCACATATACTTATCAGAAAGGTTGTAGTGCTCCCACTCACTTTATTGTAAATACATGCTTCACCGCAAGTCTGTATAAAACTATATGCTTTGATCAACTCATCAAAGCGTATATTCCAACTCGGAGATGCTTGCACCAGTCCATAGATGGATCGCTGGAGCTTGCACACTTTGTTAACACCTTTAGGATTGATGAAACCTTCTGGTTGCATCATATACAACTCTTTTTTAATAAATCCATTAAGGAATGTAGTTTTGATATCCATTTGACAGATTTCATAAAATGCGGCAACTGCTAACATGATTCGGACAGACTTTTAAGCATCGATACGAGTGAGAAAATCTCATCGTAGTCAACACCTTGAACTTGTCAAAAACCTTTTACGACAATTCGAGGTTTGTAGATAGTAACACTACTATCAGCGTCCGTCTTCCTCTTGAAGATCCATTTATTCTGAATGGCTCACTGATCATCGGGTAAGTCAATCAAAGTCCATACTTTGTTCTCATACATGGATCCCATCTCAGATTTCATGGCCTTAAGCCATTTCGCGGAATCTGGGCTCATCATCGCTTCCTCATAGTTCGTATGTTTGTCATGGTCAAGTAACATGACCTCTAGAATAGGATTACCATACCACTCTGGTGCGGATCTTACTCTGGTTGACCTACGAGGTTCAGTAGTAACTTGATTAGAAGTTTTCATGATCATCATCATTAGCTTCCTCACTAATTGGTGTAGGAATCACTGGAACTGATTTCTGTGATGAACTACTTTCCAATAAGGGAGCAGGAACAATTACCTCATCAAGTTCTACTTTCCTCCCACTCATTTCTTTCGAGATAAACTCTTTCTCTAGAAAGGATCCACTCTTAGCAATAAAGATCTTGCCTTCGGATCTATGATAGAAGGTGTACCCAACAATTTCTTTTGGGTATCCTATGAAGACGCACTTCTCCGATTTGGGTTTGAGCTTATCAGGTTGAAACTTTTTCACGTAAGCATCGCAACCCCAAAAAATTTAAGAAACGATAGCTTAGGTTTTTTGCTAAACCACAGTTCATACGATGTCGTCTCAATGGATTTTTAGACGATGCCCTATTTAACGTGAATGCAACTGTCTCTAATGCATAACCCCAAAACGATAGTGGTAATTTGATAAGAGACATCATAGATTGCACCATATCTAATAAAGTACAGTTATGATGTTTAGACACACCATTACGCTGTGGTGTTCCAGGTGGCGTGAGTTGTGAAACTATTCCACATTGTTTCAAATGAATACCAAACTCGTAACTCAAATATTCGTCTCCTGCGATCAGATCGTAGAAACTTTATTTTCTTGTTACGATGATTTTCCACTTCACTCTGAAATTCTTTGAACTTTTCAAATTTTTCAGTCTTATGTTTCATTGAGTAGATATACCCATATATGCTCAAATCATCTGTGAAGGTTAGAAAATAGCGATACCCGCCGCGAGCCTCAACACTCATAGGACCGCATACATCGGTATGTATTACTTCCAATAAGTTAGTGGCTTGCTCCATTGTTCCGAAGAACGGAGTCTTAGTCATCTTGCCCATGAGGCATGGTTCGCAAGCATCAAATGATTCATAATCAAATGATTCCAAAAGTCCATCCACATGGAGTTTCTTCATGCGCTTTACACCAATATGACCTAAACCGTAGTGCCAAATATGTTGCACTATCATTATCAACTTTGCATCTTTTGGCATCAATATTATGAATATGTGTATCACTACGATCGAGATTCAATAAATCATTAATAGAAGGTTTTATTCATTTAAACAGAATAACAATTATTCTTTGACTTAAATGAATAACCGTATTGCAATAAACATGATCCAATCATATTCATGCTCAACGCAAACACCAAATAACATTTATTTTAGGTTCAACACTAATCCCGAAGGTAGAGGGAGTGTGCGATGGTGATCGTATCAACCTTGGAATCACTTCCATCACACATCATCACCTCGCCCTTAACTAGTCTCTGTTTATTTTGCAACTCCCGTTTTGAGTTACTACTCTTAGCACCTAAACCAGTATCAAATACTGAGGGGTTGCTATAAAAACTAGTAAAGTACACATCAATAACATGTATATCAAATATACTATTGTTCACTTTGCCATCCTTCTTATCCGCCAAGTATCTAGGGCAGTTCCACTTTCAGTGACCATTTCCTTTGCAGTAGAAGCACTCGGTTCTAGGCTTGGGTCTAGCTTTCGGCTTCTTCATGGGAGCAACAACTTGCTTGCTATTCTTCTTTGAAGTTCCTCTTTCTTTCCCTTTGCCCTTTTCTTGAAACTAGTGGTCTTGTTAACCATCAACACTTGATGCTATTTCTTGATTTCTACCTTCGCCGATTTCAGCATCGCGAAGAGCTTGGAAATTACTTTCGTCATCCCTTGCATATTATAGTTCATCACTAAGTTATAGTAACTTGGTGATAGTGACTAGAGAACTTTGTCAATTACTATCTTATATGGAAGATTAATTCCCACTTGATTCAAGCAATTGTAGTACCCAGACAATCTGAGCACATGCTCGCTGGTTGAGCTATTCTTCTCCATCTTGTACGCAAAGTACTTGTCAGAGGTCTCATACCTCTCGACTCGGGCATGAGTATGAAATACCAATTTCAGCTCTTGGAACATCTTATATGCTCTGTGGTGTTCAAAACATTTTTGAAGTCCCGGTCTTAAGCCGTAAAGCATGGCGCACTAAACTATCAAGTAGTCATCATACCAAGCTTTGCCAAATGTTCATAACGTCTGCATCTGCTCCTGTAAAAAGGTCGGTCACCTAGCGGTGCGTCAAGGACATAATTCTTCTGTGCAGCAATGAGGATAATCCTCAGATCACAGAGCTAGTCCGCATCATTGCTACTAACATCTTTCAACATAGTTTTCTCTAGGAACATATCATAAATAAAACGGGGAAGCTATAAGCGAGCAATTGATCTAAAACACAGATATGCAAATACTATCAGGACTAAGTACATGATAAATTTAAGTTCAATTAATCATATTACTTAAGAACTCCCACTTAGATAGACATCCCTCTAATCATCTAAGTGATCACGTGATCCATATCAACTAAACCATGTCCGATCATCACGTGAGATGAAGTAGCTTTCAATGGTGAACATCACTATGTTGATCATATCTACTATATGATTCACGCTCGACCTTTCGGTCTCAGTGTTCCGAGGCCATATCTGCATATGCTAGGCTCGTCAAGTTTAACCCGAGTATTCTGCATGTGCAAAACTTGCTTGCACCCGTTGTATATGAATGTAGAGCTTATCACACCCGATCATCACGTGGTGTCTTGGCATGACGAACTGTAGCAACGATGTGTACTCAGGGAGAACACTTATACCTTGAAATTTTAGTAAGGGATCATCTCATAATGCTACCGTCGTACTAAGCAAAACAGGATGCATAAAAGATAAACATCACATGCAATCAAAATAGGATACATCTAGGTGATGCATAGCAACGAGAGGGGAAGAGTGTTGTCTATGTACCCTCGTAGACCGTAAGCGGAAGTGTTATGACAACGCGGTTGATGTAGTCGTACGTCTTCACAATCTGACCGATCCTAGCACCGAAGGTACGACACCTCCGCGATCTGTACACGGTCAGCTCGGTGACATCCCGTGAACTCTAGATCCAGTTGAGTGTCGAGGGAGAGTTTCGTCAGCACGACGACATGATGACGGTGATGATGAAGCTACCAGCGCAGGGCTTCGCCTAAGCACTACAACGATATGACTGAGGTGGAAATATGTGGAGGGGGCACCACACACGGCTAAACAATCAACTTGTGTGTCTATGGGGTGCCCCCTGGCCACGTATATAAAGGAGGGGAGGGAAGAGGTGGCTGGCCTTAAGGAGGCACGCCAGGTGTGGGGAATCCTACTAGGACTCCCTAGTCCAAGTAGGATTCCCCTCCTCTTTCCTATTCGGAGTAGGAAAGAAGGAAAGAGAGGGAGAGGGAGAAGGAAAGGGGGGCCGCGCCTCCACCCCTTGTCCAATTCGGTTTGGGCAGGGGGAGGCGCGCGCCACCTCTTGGCCCTTCTCCCCTCTCTCCACTAAAGCCCAATAAGGCCCATTACTTCTCCTGGTGAATTCCCGTAACTCCCCGGTACTCCGAAAAATACCCGAATCACTCGCAACCTTTCCGATGTCCGAATATAGCCTTCCAATATATCGATCTTTACATCTCGACCATTTCGAGACTCCTCGTCATGTCCGTGATCTCATCCGGGACTCTAAACAACCTTCAGGACATCAAATCACATAACTCATAATACCAATCATCATCGAACGTTAAGCGTGCGGACCCTACGGGTTCGAGAACTATGTAGACATGACCGAGACTCATCTCCGGTCAATAACCAATAGCGGAACTTGGATACTCATATTGGTTCCTACATATTCTACGAAGATCTTTATCGGTCAAATTGCATAACAACATACGTTGTTCCCTTTGTCATCGGTATGTTATTTGCACGAGATTCAATCGTCGGTATCATCATACCTAGTTCAATCTCATTACCGGCAAGTCTCTTTACTCGTTCCATAATGCAGCATCCTGCAACTAACTCATTAGTCACATTGCTTTCAAGGCTTATAGTGATGTGCATTACCGAGAGGGCCCAGAGATACCTCTCAGACAATCGGAGTGACAAATCCTAATCTCGATCTATACCAACTCAACAAACGCCATCGGAGACACCTGCAGAGCATCTTTATAATCACCCAGTTACGTTGTGACATTTGATAGCACACTAAGCGTTCCTCCGGTATTCGGGAATTGCATAATCTCATAGTTATAGGAACATGTATAAGTCATGAAGAAAGCAATAGCAATAAACTAAACGATCATAGTGCTAAGCTAACGGATGGGTCTTGTCCATCACATCATTCTCTAATGATGTGATCCCTTTCATCAAATGACAACACATGTCTATGGTCAGGAAACATAACCATCTTTGATTAACGAGCTAGTCAAGTAGAGGCATACTAGGAACACTCTGTTTGTCTATGTATTCACACATGTACTAAGTTTCCGGTTAATACAATTATAGCATGAATAATAAACATTTATCATGATATAAGGAAATATAAATAACAACTTTATTATTGGCTCCAGGGCATATTTCCTTCAGTATATGGTGCAAAGAAGTAAGACAACCATGCTTCACAAGAAATATGTCAAAATCTCCAAATATATGTGAGAATGCTATGGGGGCAATCTCATAAGCAAGACTAAGAGCATTGTTGCACTCAATACATGGCAAATCATCTAGCATGAGACAGGCAACACATGGAGATATAGGACAAGAAGCAAGAGCAATCATGTGGAAAGCATGGCAATGGTTGTCATCAACCGCATGAAAGGAGCAAGTATGAATCATTGGTGATGCAACAAAGGAAAGCAAGCATAGTGATCAAGTCGCGTAAACCAGTGGAGCAAAGATGCAACACACTAGAGGAAATCATGGCAATCATGTCATATGAACAAATAATAGGCATAGACAATGCACATGACATATCACAAGCACGAACACAAAGCAAGATGACAATATCATCATAGGGATGGGTCATAAGTGGAACATGGCAATAACAAGCAATATCTCCACCAAGCTTGCAAATACACATATAAGTAGTAGAATCAATCATCATGTGTAATGCAAAGCATGGGACACAAATGCATGACAAAGGCATAGAAATGAGCATATCATGCAAAGTGAGCATGGCAATATGGGCAAATGATACATATGGACAATAAGCCATAACCATGTGAGAGCCATGTAGAAGAAATGCGTGAAGTGATTGCGCAATGGAAATTGTGGTAAGGACAATCCACGGGTTTCCAAGTCATCATTGCTCTCTAGAGCTCGTTTCGTCAACTCATGGGATTAAGAGGTTGACGAGTAAGTATGGGTACCTACACAAAAGAGACACAAACCAAAAAAATTATGTGCGTGGTAAATGTACATATCATCCATCATGATGTGTATGTGCACGTGTGAGTTAGCACAAGATAAGCATCGCTCAAAGAAATTTGAAGCATGGTATAGGAACATGTCATCCATCATGAAAGAATAGTTGTTATATATGACACGATGGGGACACAAATTGAGAATGCAAGTATATAGCACATCAATAGCATGCTTATTCATGGGGAGCATATTGTGCACACAAGTAGTGGGATCATGCAATGAATGGGATTGATCAAAATCTCCTAATATGTATGAGGAAACTATGGGGTCTCCTCATGAGCAATATCGGAAACATCATAGGGAGAATATGGACAACATCCAAAACAATGCATATCCTAAGATAGGTGGTCATGGCATGGCATATGAGATAAATGATGCAAAGGGAGCATATCAATACCATCGCAAGAAAAACAAATGCCAATAATCATGGGCTTGTCATCTATGCCATATGTGCAAATTGGGTTTATTTTGATGGCATATTGATGACCCACAAGTATAGGGGATCTACCGTAGTCCTTTCGATAAGTAAGTGTGTCGAACCCAACGAGGAGCAGAAGGAAATGATAAGCGGTTTTCAGCAAGGTATTCTCTGCAAGCACTGGAATTATAGGTAATAGGTAGGTTTGTGATAAGATAATTTGTAACGAGCAACAAGTAACAAAAGTAAATAAAGTGCAGCAAGGTGGACCAATCCTTTTTGTAGCAAAGGACAAGCCTGGAGAAACTCTTATAGAAGAAAGCGCCCCTGAGGACACACGGGAATATCGTCAAGCTAGTTTTCATCACGTTCATATGATTCGTGTTCGATACTTTGATAATTTGATATGTGGGTGGACCGGTGCTTGGGTGCTGTCCTTAATTGGACAAGCATCCCACTTATGATTAACCTCCATTGCAAGCATCCGCCACAACAACAGAAGTATTAAGGTAAACCTAACCATAGCATGAAACATATGGATCCAAATCAGCCCCTTACGAAGCAACACATAAAATAGGGTTTAAGCTTCTGTCACTCTAGCAACCCATCATCTACTTATTACTTCCCAATGCCTTCCTCTAGGCCCAAATAATAGTGAAGTGTCATGTAGTCGATGTTCACATAACACCACTAGAGGAGAGACAACATACATCTCATCAAAATATCGAACGAATACCAAATTCACATGACTACTAATCGCAAGACTTCTCCCATGTCCTTAGGAACAAACGTAACTACTCAAAAGCATATTCATGTTCATAATTAGAGGGGTATTAATATGCATATAGGATCTAAACATATGATCTTCCACCAAATAAACCGACTAGCATCAACTACAAGGAGTAATCAACACTACTAGCAACCTATAGGTACCAATCCCAGACTTAGAGACAAGAATTGGATACAAGAGATGAACTAGGGTTTGATAGGAGATGGTGTTGGTGAAGATGTTGATGGAGATTGGCCCCCTCCCAATGAGAGGGGCGTTGGTGATGACGATGGTGATGATTTCCCCCTCCCGGAGGGAAGTGTCCTCGGCAGAACAGCTCCGCCGGAGCCCTAGATTGGTTCCGCCTCGTGGCGGAGTCTCGTCCCGAAAGCTTGATTATGATTTTTTTTCTCAACGAAAGACTCCATATAGCATAAGATGGGCATCGGAGGGCCACCAGGGGGCCCACGAGGCAGAACCTTGGTGGGACCAATCTAGGGCTCCGGCAGAGCTGTTCTGTCGGGGACACTTCCCTCTGGGAGGGGAAAATCATCACCATCGTCATCACCAATGCTCCTCTCATTGGGAGGGGGCCAATCTCCATCAACATATTCACCAGAAGCATCTCCTCTCAAACCTTAGTTCATCTCTTGTATCCAATTCTTGTCTCCAAGTCTGGGATTGGTACCTGTAGGTTGCTAGTAGTGTTGATTACTCCTTGTAGTTGATGCTAGTCGGTTTATTTGGTGGAATATCATATGTTCAGATCCTATATGCATATTAATACCCCTCTGATTATGAACATGAATATGCTTTTTGAGTAGTTACGTTTGTTCTTGAGGACATGGGAGAAGTCTTGCTATTAGTAGTCATGTGAATTTGGTATTCGTTCGATATTTTGATGAGATGTATGTTGTCTCTCCTCTAGTGGTGTTATGTGAACGTCGACTACATGACACTTCACCATTATTTGGGCCTAGAGGAAGGCATTGGGAAGTAATAAGTAGATGATGTGTTGCTAGAGTGACATAAGCTTAAACCCTAGTTTATGCGTTGCTTCGTAAGGGGCTGATTTGGATCCATATGTTTCATGCTATGGTTAGGTTTACCTTAATACTTCTATTGTAGTTGCGGATGCTTGCAATGGGGGTTAATCATAAGTGGGATGCTTGTCCAATTAAGTACAACACCCAAGCACTGGTCCACCCACATATCAAATTATCAAAGTACGGAACGCGAATTATATGAATGTGATGAAAACTAGCTTGACGATATTCCCGTGTGTCCTCGGGAGCGCTTTCTTCTATATAAGTGTTTGTCCAGGCTTGTCCTTTGCTACAAAAAGGATTGGGCCACCTTTCTGCACTTTATTTACTTTTGTTACTTGTTGCTCGTTACAAATTATCTTATCACAAAACTACCTATTACCTATAATTTCAGTGCTTGCAAAGAATACCTTGCTGAAAACCACTTATCATTTCCTTATGCTCCTCGTTGGGTTCGACACTCTTACTTATCGAAAGGACTACGATAGATCCCCTATACTTGTGGGTCATCAAGACTCTTTTCTGGCGCCGTTGCCAGGGAGTGAAGCGCCTTTAGTAGGTGGAATTTGGTAAGGAAAAATTTATATAGTGTGCTGAAATTTACTGTCACTTGTTACTATGGAAAGTAATCCTTTGAGGGGCTTGTTCGGGGTATCTTCACCCCGACCAGTAGAGCAAAGAGTTGCTCCTCAACCTACTGAACCTACTAAAAATGAAAATGTCTACTTTGAAATTCCTTTGGGTATGATAGAAAAACTGCTAGCTAATCCTTTTGCAGGAGATGGAACATTACATCCTGATGAGAACCTAATATATGTGGATGAAGTTTGTGGATTATTTAAGCTTGCTGGTATGCTCGATGATGTTATCAATAAGAAGGTCTTCCCTTTATCTTTGAAGGGAGATGCATTGACATGGTATAGGCTATGTGATGATATGGGATCATGGAACTACAAACGATTGAAATTGGAATTTCATCAGAAGTTTTATCCTATGCATCTTGTTCATCGTGATCATAATTATATATATAATTTTTGGACTCGCGAAGGAGAAAGCATCGCTCAAGCTTGGGGAGGCTTAAATCAATGTTATATTCATGCCCCAATCATGAGCTCTCAAGAGAAATGATTATACAAAAAAATTATGCTCGGCTTTCTGATAACAATCGCACCATGCTCGATACTTCTTGTGCTGGCTCTTTTATGATGAAGACTATTGAATTCAAATGGGATTTATTGGAAAGAATTAAATGCAACTCTGAAGATTGGGATCTTGACGAAGGTAAGGAGTCAGGTATGACACCTGAATTTGATTGTGTTAAATCTTTTATGGATACCGATGTTTTCCATAAATTTAGCACTAAATATGGACTTGACTCTGAGATAGTAGCTTCTTTCTGTGAATCTTTTTCTACTCATGTTGATCTCCCTAAGGAGAAGTGGTTTAAATATCATCCTCCCACAAAAGTAAAAGCAGCTGCACCTATTAAAGTTGAAGAAAAGACTATCACTTATAATGATCATATTATTCCTACTACTTATGTTGAGAAACCACCTTTTCCTGTTAGGATAAAAGATCATGCTAAAGCTTCAACTGTGGTTCGTAAAAGCAATATTAGAACCTATACACCTCCTGAGCAAGTTAAAGTTGAACCTATACACCTCCTGATAATATTGATGGGCATGTTATTTATTTCTGTGATGAAACTGCCAGAATTGCTAAACGTTGTGCTAAAGATAAACATAGACCTGTGGTAGGCATGCCTGTTATTTCTGTTAAAATAGGAGATCATTGTTATCATGGCTTGTGTGATATGGGTGCCAGTGCTAGTGCAATACCTATTGACTTATAAAGAGAAATTATGCATGATCTTGCACCTGCTAAGTTAGAAGATATTGATGTCACAATTAAACTTGCCAATAGAGATACTATTTCACCAATTAGGATTGTTAGAGATGTTGAAGTCTTGTGTGGGAAAACTAAATATCCTACTAATTTTCTTGTTCTTGGTTCCCCACAAGATAGCTTTTGTCCCATTATATTTGGTAGACCCTTCTTAAACACTGTTAATGCTAGGATAGACTGCAAAAAGGATGTTGTTACTATTGGTTTAGGTGATATGTCTCATGAGTTCAACTTTTCTAAATTTCGTAGACAACACCGTAAAGAGGAACTGCCTAGTAAAGATGGAATTATTGGTCTTGCTTCTGTTGCCGTACCTCCTAGTGATCCTTTAGAACAATATTTGCTATACCATGGAAATGATATATTTATGAATGAAAGAAGGGAAATAGATGAAGTGTTCTTTAAACAGGGACCTATTCTGAAACACAACTTGCCTGTTGAAATCTTAGGGGATCCTCCTCCACCCAAGGGTGATCCCGTGTTTGAGCTTAAACCATTGCCTGATACTCTTAAATATGCTTATCTTGATGAAAAGAAGATATATCATGTTATTATTAGTGCTAACCTTTCAGAGAAGGAGGAAGAAAAATTATTGAAAACTCTGAAGAAGCACCATACTGCTATTGGATATACTCTTGATGATCTTAAGGGCATTAGTCCCACTCTATGTCAACACAAAATAAATTTGGAGAAAGATGCCAAACCAGTTATTGATCACCAACGATGGCTGAATCCTAAGATGAAAGAAGTGGTAAGAAAAGAAATACTAAAGCTCCTTGAGGCAGGTATAATTTATCCCGTTGCTGATAGTCAGTGGGTAAGTTCTGTCCATTGTGTTCCTAAGAAGGGAGGTATTACTATCGTTCCTAATGATAAAGATGAATTGATTCCGCAAAGAATTATTACAGGTTATAGGATGGTAATTGATTTCCGCAAATTAAATAAGGCCGCTAAAAAAGATCATTACCCCTTACCTTTCATTGATCAAATGCTAGAAAGATTATCCAAACATACACATTTTTGCTTTCCAGATGGTTATTCTGGTTTCTCTCAAATACCTGTGTCAGCTGATGATCAATCAAAGACCACTTTTACTTGCCCTTTTGGTACTTTTGCTTATAGACGTATGCCTTTTGGTTTATGTAATGCACCTACTACCTTTCAAAGATGCATGATGGCTATATTCTCTGACTTTTGTGAAAAGATTTGTGAGGTTTTCATGGACGATTTCTCCGTTTATGGATCCTCTTTTGATGATTGCTTAAGCAACCTTGATCGAGTTTTGCAGAGATGTGAAGAAACTAACCTTGTCTTGAATTGGGAGAAGTGCCACTTTATTGTTAATGAAGGTATTGTATTGGGGCACAAAATTTTTGAAAGGGGCATTGAAGTTGATAAAGCTAAAGTTGATGCTATTGAAAATATGTCGTGTCCCAAGGACATCAAAGGTATAAGAAGTTTTCTGGGTCACGCCGGTTTTTATAGGAGGTTCATTAAGGACTTCTCAAAAATTTCCCGGCCTCTGACTAATTTATTAAAAAAAGATATACCATTCGTCTTTGATGATGATTGTGTAGAAGCATTTGAAATACTTAAGAAAGCATTGATCTCTGCACCTATTGTTCAGCCACCTAATTGGAATTTACCTTTTGAAATTATGTGTGATGCTAGTGATTATGCTGTAGGTGTTGTTCTAGGGCAAAGAGTTGATAAGAAATTAAATGTTATTCAATATGGTAGTAAAACTCTAGACAATGCCCAGAGAAATTATGCTACTACTGAAAAGAATTCTTAGCAGTTGTATTTGCTTGTGATAAGTTCAGACCTTATATTCTTGATTCTAAAGTAAATATTCACACAGATCATGCTGCTATTAAATATCTTACAGAAAAGAAAGATGCTAAACCTAGAATTATTAGATGGGTTCTCTTGGAACAAGAATTTGATTTGCATATTATTGATAGAAAGGGAGCTGAGAACCCCATTGCAGATAGCTTGTCTAGGTTAGAAAATGTTCTTGATGACCCACTACCTATTGATGATAGCTTTCCTGATGAACAATTAAATGTCATAAACGCTTCTCATACTGCTCCATGGTTTGCTGATTATGCTAATTACATTGTTGCTAAATTTATACCACCTAGTTTCACATACCAGCAAAAGAAAAAGTTTTTCTATGATTTAAGACATTACTTTTGGGATGAACCACATCTTTATAAAGAAGGAATAGATGGTGTTATTAGGCGTTGTGTACCTGAGCATGAACAGGAACAGATCCTACGCAAGTGTCACTCCGAAGCTTATGGAGGACACCACTCTGGAGATAGAACTGCACATAAGGTATTGCAATCCGGTTTTTATTGGCCTACTCTCTTCAAGGATGCCCCTAAGTTTGTCTTATCTTGTGATGAATGTCAAAGAATTGGTAATATTAGTAGACGTCAAGAAATGCCTATGAATTATTCACTTGTTATTTAACCATTTGATGTTTGGGGCTTTGATTATATGGGACCTTTTCCTGCCTCTAATGGGTATACACATATTTTAGTTGCTGTTGATTACGTTACTAAGTGGGTAGAAGCTATTCCAACTAGTAGTGCTGATCATAACACCTCTATTAAGATGCTTAAAGAAGTCATTTTTTCGAGGTTTGGAGTCCCTAGATATTTAATGACTGATGGTGGTTCACATTTTATTCATGGTGCTTTCCATAAAATGCTTGCTAAGTATGATGTCAATCATAGAATTGCATCTCCTTATCACCCACAGTATAGTGGTCAAGTAGAACTGAGTAATAGAGAACTCAAATTAATTTTGCAAAAGACTATTAATAGATCTAGAAAGGATTGGTCCAAGAAACTTGGTGATGCATGCTACCTCTTGAGCACTGCGTTGGTTTTCCCCGAAGAGGAAGGGATGATGCAGCAAAGTAGCGTAAGTATTTCCCTCAGTTTTGAGAACCAAGGTATCAATCCAGTAGGAGGCTACGCGCCAGTCCCTCGCACCTGCACAAAAAAATGAATCCTCGCAACCAACGCGATAAGGGGTTGTCAATCCCTACACGGCCACTTACGAGAGTGAGATCTAATAGATATGATAAGATAGTATTTGTGGTATTTTTATGATAAAGATGCAAAGTAAAGTAAAATCAAAGTAAAAAGCAAAGGAAATAACGAAGTAGTAGGAGATTAATATGATGAAGATAGACCCGGGGGCCATAGGTTTCACTAGTGGCTTCTCTCAAGAGCATAAGTATTCTACGGTGGGTGAACAAATTACTGTTGAGCAATTGACGGAATTGAGCATAGTTATGAGAATATCTAGGCATGATCATGTATATAGGCATCACGTCCAAGACAAGTAGACCGACTCCTGCCTGCATCTACTACTATTACTCCACTCATCAACCGCTATCCAACATGCATCTAGAGTATTAAGTTAAAAACAGAGTAACGCCTTAAGCAAGATGACATGATGTAGAGGGATAAACTCATGCAATATGATGAAAACCCCATCTTGTTATCCTCGATGGCAACAATACAATACGTGCCTTGCTGCCCCTACTGTCACTGGGAAAGGTCACCGCAAGATTGAACCCAAAGCTAAGCACTTCTCCCATTGCAAGAAAGATCAATCTAGTAGGCCAAACCAAACTGATAATTCGAAGAGACTTGCAAAGATAACCAATCATACATAAAAGAATTCAGAGAAGATTCAAATATTGTTCATAGATAGACTTGATCATAAACCCACAATTCATCGGTCTCAACAAACACACCGCAAAAAGAAGATTACATCGAATAGTTCTCCACAAGAGAGGGGGAGACCATCGTATTGAGATCCGAAAAGAGAGAAGAAGCCATCTAGCTAATAACTATGGACCCGTAGGTCTAAGGTGAACTACTCACACTTCATCGGAGGGGCTATGGTGTTGATGTAGAAGCCCTCCGTGATCGATGCCCCCTCCGGCGGAGCTCCGGAACAGGCCCCAAGATGGGATCTCGTGGATACAGAAAGTTGCGGCGGTGGAATTAGGGTTTTGGCTCCGTATCTGATCATTTGGGGGTACGTAGGTATATATAGAAGGAAGGAGTACGTCGGTGGAGCAACAGGGGGCCCACGAGGGTGGAGGGCGCGCCTGGGGGGGGGGAGGCGCGCCCCCTACCTCGTGGCCTCCTCTTTTGTGTCTTGACGTAGGGTCCAAGTATACTGGGTCTTGTTCGTTGAGAAAATCACGTCCCCGAAGGTTTCATTCCGTTTGGACTCCATTTGATATTCCTTTTCTTCGAAACCCTGAAACAGGCAAAAAAACAACAATTCTGGGCTGGGCCTCCGGTTAATAGGTTAGTCTCAAAAATAATATAAAAGTGGATAATAAAGCCCAATAATGTCCAAAACAGTAGATAATATAGCATGGAGCAATCAAAAATTATAGATACGTTGGAGACGTATCAATGCATTATGGGCCTATAGAACTGCATATAAAAATCCTATGGGTATTGTCGGTGTCAAAACCAGCGGATCTCGGGTAGGGGTCCCGAACTGTGCGTCTAAGGTGGATGGTAACAGGAGGTGGGGGACACAATGTTTACCCAGGTTCGGGCCCTCTCGATGGAGGTGATACCCTACTTCCTGCTTGATTGATCTTGATGATATGAGTATTACAAGAGTTGATCTACCACGAGATCTTCCGCGCCAAGTACAGTCCCATCCGGACACGAGACGAAGTCTTCAATCTTGTATCTTCATAGTCCTACAGTCCGGCCAAAGGATATAGTCCGGCTGTCCGGAGACCCCCTAATCCAGGACTCCCTCAGCGAGGTTCAACAAGAGCTCCAGGAGTTTGTCAAGAAGTATGAGTCCTTGGAGCGTGACTCTAAGACGCAAGGGTCCGAGCTTGCGAAGGTCCTCAAGAACGCACAAAATGCCAAGGCCGAAGCCCAAAAGGCCCTCCAGGAAATTGAGGCGGTCAAGAAGATAGCGGCGGGTAAGGCATTCATTATGCAAAGCAAGCATGTGAAGGAAACTTTCCTTTTACTTACCCGAATTCAGAGCTCTCCAGGGGTGTTCGCAGATCTACCCAGAAGTGTGTCGGATGCTGCGGAGTTCTACCGGGCCGAGGAAGGGAGCTCGACGGAGAAGTTGTTCTGGTCTCAGTATACTGGGACCGAACATCCGATGCCCTTGAGCGACCAGTTGAAGCAACTGGTCGAGCTTCACAAGGCGCCCGAACTGGCCATGAAGGGCCTCATAGTCTGGATGTGGCTTGGCGAGCCCCTGCCTGGCAGCTATTTCGGCCTGGTCAGGCGGCTTGTGAACGTCTGCCCACGGTTTGAAGTCATAAAGCGGTTCGTCTGCATTGAGGGTGCGCAGGGCTTTTGCCCGGGCGAAAGTGCACTGGGCGAAGATGGACGCCGAAAAGCTGGTGAAAGAGGGGCCGCCGGAGGGCAAGGAGCATCGCCACCCCGAAAAGTATTATGACAGTGTCCTGAAGGGTGCTTGCCTTGTGGCAGAGGAATGTGCTAAGGATGTAATATTTGAATGAATGTACTCGTGTGATCCTGTAATGTGGAACGAGTTCATGTGCACTATGTAACGCTTGTTAATTTAAAATATTACCTTCTGTGCGGATGTTTATAAAATTTGAGAGTTGGACAGTCGTCGGCTTCTGCCCCCATGTAACTAGTACTGAGGTGTTCGGGATAAACCTGACCATTCTTTGTCCCAGTTTTGGGTCCTTCGAAGGAGGTGTTCAGCACAACGAACCAGGCAATTGGACTATAAAGCTTTATCACTCTCACTTAGCCATAGAAGTCTACAATTTTAAATTTTGGCGAAGCCCCTAGTATCCGGAAGGCCAAACTTGGAGCGCTATGTACACCTAAATCGGACAAGGCTGACTCCTCGCCCGAAGAGGAAAAATCTTTAAGGATTTGAGACCTCTCAAACAGCGACCAGCTCTCGCCGCATCATGACAGTCAGTTTTCGGCTTTCTCTACTGAGGTGCTCGTCCGGAAGAACCGGGACACAATTGCAGTAGTTCTCGCAGTGCTAACTTAGCCGATATAGCGGAACATAAGGTACCAAAACATGGGAGCCGGGCAAACCCAACTATTGACCCAAGACATGATTTGGAGCTGATGCATATAATGCTATAAGTTCAGGGTGCCGCACTGTCGAAAGTGGTCAGACTTTACATGCCGTGTTATGGGGTACACTGAAGCCCCTAGCGCACTGGTCATATCAGAATGTACGGGTGCGATTTGTCATAAATAAGCAAACAGGGAAAAAAGATAAAGGAATGCAATAATGAGTTAATGTTGTACAATGTTATTTAGATGATACGTCAAAGCGTATGCATACATGTAGTGCAATAAGTAAAATATAGGACTATTTGACATGTCCTATCCAAGGTCAAGCTGCGTGTGGGTATGCAAAACAGGTATATCGATTGTTATCAGAGACCACCTGAGGATTCCCTTGTACGTCAAAGCTTCTTGCTTCCTTGGTGTTTCCTTCCCATGACGGGTCCAATAATCAGACGATCGGAGAGGGCCTTCAGAGAATAGGGGCCTGAAAGGAAGAAAATGTTAAAGGTATACGGATCCTGAAGCTGTTGAGCCGCATTGTGGGCCGTGCCATGGCCGTGCCTCCGCCTATGCCCATGGTATCTTGAGTGCGTAATTATGTACGCGCGACACAAATTCCGCCGCTTGACTGGGACTAGGATGGAGGCCGAATTGCTAGGCGAGCTCCAAACGTGCCTGGCGATCCTCTTGTAGGGTACTCCGGACTCGCTTGAAGGTGTCCGGGGTCTTTTTCGCCGAATTGGCGGTTTGCCTCATAAGGCTGCTTTGCGCTTCTGCTGCAAGGGCCGCAGTGTGCTCCTCCGTGCGGAGCGAGCGTTCTGTGTTTCCATTAACTGTTATAACCCCGCAAGGTCCTAGCATTTTGAGCTTGAGGTATGCATAATGCGGTACCGCATTGAATCTGGCAAATGCGGTTCGTCCGAGCAGTGCGTGATAGCCACTGCAGAAGGGGACGATATCGAAGATTAACTCCTCGCTTTGGAAGTTGTCCGGAGATCCGAAGACCACTTCAGTGTGATTGAGCCGGTGCAACAGGCCTCTACACCTGGGGTGACACCTTTAAAGGTGGTTTTTGTGGGTTTGATCCTCGAGGGGTATATACCCATTTTGTGCACTATATCCTGATAGAGCAGGTTCAGGCTGCTGCCACTATCCATAAGGACTCGAGTGAGGTGAAATCCGTTAATGATGGGGGTCAAGGACCAATGCGGCAGAACTGCCATGACAGATACTGGTGGGGTGGTCCCTGCGATCGAAGGTGATCGCACGAGAAGACCATGGGTTGAACTTTGGGGCGACTGGCTCCATCGCATAGACGTCCCTCAGTGCACGCTTCCGTTCTCGCTTGGGAATATGGGTTGCGTATATCATGTTTACCATTTTCACTTGGGGAGAAAATTTCTTCTGTCCTCCTGTGTTCGGCAGCCGGGGCTCCCCGTCATCATCGCTATGCAGCCCCTTTTCCTTGTTTTCGGCATTCAACTTGCCGGCCTGTTTGAACACCCAACATTCTCTGTTGGTGTGGTTGGCTGGTTTATCGGGGGTGCCGTGAATTTGGCACGATCGATCGAGTATGCGGTCCAAGCTGGACGGGCCTGAATTGCATCTTTTGAACAGCTTTTTCCGCTGACTAGATTTAGAGCCACTGAATCCGGCATTAACTGCCATGTCTTCGGCGTTGTCGCCGTTGTTGCGGCGGTTGTGTCTGTTGCGACGTGGCCTGCCGTTGCTATCTTTGGAATCTGAATTGCCAGGTTTTCTTGATGTGTTGTTGCTGCGAGCCAGCCAGCTATCCTCGCCCGCACAAAAGAGGGCCATGAGTGTCGTGAGGGCTGCCATGGATTTCGGCTTTTCTTGGCTGAGGTGTCGGGTGAGCCACTCGTCGCAGATGTTATGCTTAAATGCCGCTAAGGCCTCGGCATCCGGACAATCAACAATTTGGTTCTTTTTAGTTAGGAACCGAGTCCAAAATTTCCTGGCTGATTCCCCTGGCTGTTGGGTTATGTGACTCAAGTCATCGGCATCCGGTGGTCGCACACAAGTGCCCTAGAAGTTGTTAAGGAATGCATCCTCCAAATTCTCCCAACTGCCAATGGAGTTTGGCGGTAGGCTATTGAGCCAATGCCGAGCAGGTCCTTTGAGTTTTAGTGGGAGGTACTTGATGGCATGTAGATCGTCACCGCGAGCCAAGTGGATGTGGAGGAGGAAATCTTCGATCCATACTGCGGGGTCTGTTGTACCATCATATGATTCAATGTTCACGGGTTTAAAACCTTCTAAAAATTCATGATCCATTACTTCATTAGTGAAGCATAGGGGGTGTGCGGCGCCTCTGTGCCGGGCTATATCACGACGCAGTTCATACGAGTCTTGTCTGCTGTATTCGGCCCGGCCGGATTTGCTTTTAGTATATCCGGCGTGGCGGTCGTCGTCACGCATTGGGGCGCGCCCCCGTGATCCGTAGATCGATCTTGCATGTCCTGCCTTGTTTTCCAATACGTCTCGTAGGTCTGGCGACGGGGTGCGGTCTGGGCTTCGGCCTGACATGCCACTTTGTCTCGGCCACGAGGTAGCCGGTCAGCCGCATCATATGCTTGAAGTGGAGGCTTTAATGCTTCTTCCTCGAGTTGGGGTAGCAACCTGCGCTTTGGTTAACTTTTGGTTGGGTGCTTGAGTTCATATTCCTCGGCCGCCAGGACCTCAGTCCATCTATCCTCTAGCAGATCTTGGTCATCTTGAAGCCGCTGTTGCTTTTTCTTCAGGCTTTTTGCCGTGGCTATAAGCCGGCGCTTGAAGCGCTCCTGTTCGGCGGGATCCTCGGGCACGATAAATTCTTCGTCGCCGAGGCTCACCTCGCCTTTGGAGAGAGGCATCTAATTGTCATCCTCTGATTCTCCGACTGCTGCCTATTCCTTAGGGCTAGCTTGCCCATCCTCCCGCTCGAGGCCTGGCTGGAGGGGATTGTCTTCGTCTTTGGTGCTATCCGCAGCGTTATTGTCTCTTGTGCCGGTATCGCCGTTTTTGCTATGGCGGGGCTTAGAGCGGCGCCGTTGACGCTGGTGCTTAGATTGCTTCTCGAGGGGATTATCCTCTATTGCCTTATTGCCATCGCTTTCTTTGGGGGTGTCCACCATGTATATATCATATGATGAGGTGGCAGTCCAGCGCCCTGTGGGCGGTGGTTTCTGTTCTTCTCCTACATCGTCGTCCATACCGTCGATGTCTTCGGAGCCGAAATCAAGCATGTCGGTTAAGTCGTTGACAGTGGCTATTAAGTGGGTGGTGGGTGGGGAACGAATTTCTTCGTCGTCCGCTTCCCACTCAAGCCGGACATAGTTCGGCCAAAGGCCTTTCGACAAGGAGAGTGTAACGCCCCGAGACCGTTGTGCCAGGTGTCTTCCAGTTATTCGTCGTCGTTGCCATGTCATTTGCTTGCGTGTTGCATCTTGTCATGTCATCATGTGCATTGCATCATCATGTTTTAAAACTTGCATCTGTCCCGGCCTCCTCGTTCCGTCCGTTGTCCGTTCTGAGCCCAACCACACTTGCACGCGCCCGCGGCATGTCCGAAATAGTATTTTTATAAGTGGCCGGAAAATGTTCTCGGAATGGGTTGAAAGTTGGCATGCGGTGTTGTTATGGTGTTAGTAGGTCGCCTGCCAAGTCTCATTGCATTCGGGGTTCGTTTGATAGCCCAAACGATTAACTATAGCGGCAGTATAGCCGGTCTAACGTCGGACGTTTTCGGTCTCCGGAAACAGTCGCCGGGCCTCCCTCTCTTCTCTTCTCTCAGCTCGACACCGTCTACACAGCCCAATACCTACCGCCAAATCCAACCTAAGCTCTCTCGTCATCCCGCGACCCTCCTCGCGCGCGCGTCCGATAGCTGTCCCGGACCCGACCCGAACAGTTGTCACGGTTGAACTCAGATCATCCCCAAACATCTACAAAACGTCTTCGTTTTATTATTTGGACTCCCTAGCCTATTCTTTCTGAACCATCCGATTTTGATCGGAGGCTCCAGATAGCCCCTAACCAAAAGTCCAGTGTTCTATATATAGACCTAGGCAGCAACCCTAAAATCTAGGGGGTTTGTCCATCGCCGCCGCCATCTTCCCCTTGTTTTTAGCGCCACCAAATCAACTCTGCAGCCGCCACAGCTCCTCCCGATCCAAAATCCATCCCCATCAATCCTGCCCGAGCACCTCGCCACCAACCCTCGCCGGCCATCGGAGCCCTCGCCGTCCGAGACCGACCCACAGTCACCAGGAACCGCACCCCTTCTCTTTTCTTCTCCCTCCATTTCTCCCTCTCTCTGCTCCTCACCAGTGACGCCGCCCTACAGGAACCACCGCCGCCATGGGCGTTCGCCGGAGTGGAGCTTCTTCCTCGACGCCGAGCTCTCCAAGCCCCAAGCCGCGCCGGATATGGAGGGGATAACCGCCGCCGCGCCTCTTCCCGACCCCCACAACCTTCTCCGGCCCCGTTCCCGTCGATAGGCCGCCGTAATCGCTCTGGTTCGGCGTGACTAGTTCGACAGCAGCGCCTGTTGCTGCACCTGCATCGCCCCGTTGCCACGTCTGCACCGCCCGGAGCCGTCGCCTCCCACCGCCGCCCTTGCCACGGATCCGGCCAGTTCCCGTGGACTCTCGCCCCGCCAAGTTCCTCTACTGCTACTCTGCTAGCCCGCCGTCTTCGACCTCCCTCTGCATGCCCGCAAGCCCGCCGTCGCTGCTCCTCTGCTTCCGCTGCGTCGAACGGCAAAAGTTCAGACAGAGGACACTGCCTCTGCTTCGACCACGCCTGGGCTCCCCTCCGTCGGCCTTCAGCGCCATCCAGCACCCGGATCCACCCCTTCGTCTCGCTCACCGGAGTTCCGATCCTGGTCACCGGCGTCTGCCGTGCTGTTCTGCTTTGTCCCGGCCCCTTCTGCTTCGACCACGCGAGGAGCACGCGCCCGTTGACCGCACCCGTCCCTGCCTCGATCCAGTGGGATCGGCAGGGGCGATCCATCCAGCGCCCGAGTGGCCGTCCTGCCAGCGCGCGAGGCCCAGCTGCGCCCCCACTGCTGGCCTCACCTCACCACTGGACCGGGCCGAAGCCCGTGGTGAGCAGCCTAGTTCCTTCGGTTTCGGCCGTGATGTGTTTTTTTCCACAGGACGAATTTCTCTATTTACAGAAAACTGCATATTTACAGTATAGCCCCTAAACATCATGCATTTTATAACTCTCCAACCGTGCATCGGTTTAAAACAAACTTAATATGACACTAGCTTAGATTATCATCTAGTTTAATAATATGCAACTTTCATCTATGTTTAAAATGTTTAAAATGCTGTTTGTTTAAATTTGCTTAAATAACTTGCTAAAATGATTTATTTCATAACTAAATAACCGTAGCTCGGTTTCTAATAAACTTTATATGTAAATGGGGTAGAATTTTGCCTAGTTTAACATGGTGGCATCACTTTGCATGTTTAACAACTCTAAAATTGTGTTTAGAGCAGAACAGTACCAAACCTAATATATGCATATGGGGATTTACCGGAATTGTTGTTTGTTGTTCCGGCCTCATTTAAACTTGCCTTATTAGGTAGTTTTATTATCCTTCTCCTCTTGCCATGTTTAACAACATTTAATATTGTTGGGTACATAAACGAGATTGAACTAAATAACTTGAATGTGGTGTTTCGTCAATATGCAACGGAGTTGCATATTGAGCTCCACTTAATTTGTAGGATTGCTTGTGCACTTTGCCATGCCATGCCTCATTAAACCAGACATGCATCATACTTGTTTGTGCATCGTGCCATGCTTATGTGGTGGTTGTTTACTATGTTGTTTGCTTCTTTCCGGTGTTGCTTCTTCGGGTTGGTTCCGATAACGTCGTGTTTGTGAGGAACCGTTCGACTACGCCCGTTTGTCTTCTTCATGGACTCATTCTTCTTTCTTGCGGGATTTCAGGCAAGATGACCATACCCTCGAAATCACTTCTATCTTTGCTTGCTAGTTGCTCACTCTTTTGCTATGTCTATGCTGCGATACCTACCACTTGCTTATGATGCCTCCCATATTGTTGAGCCAAGCCTCTAACCCACCTTGTCCTAGCAAAACGTTGTTTGGCTATGTTACTGCTTTGCTCAGCCCCTCTTATAGCGTTGTTAGTTGCAGGTGAAGATTGAAGCTTGTTCCATGTTGGAACATGGATTTTTTGTTGGGATATCACAATATCTCTTATTTAATTAATGCATCTATATACTTGGTAAAGGGTGGAAGGCTCGGCCTTATGCCTGGTGTTTTGTTCCACTCTTGCCGCCCTAGTTTCCGTCATATCGGTGTTATGTTCCCGAATTTTGCGTTCCTTACGCGGTTGGGTTATAATGGGAACCCCTTAACAGTTCGCCTTGAATAAAACTCCTCCAGCAAGGCCCAACATTGGTTTTACCATTTGCCACCTAGCCTTTTCTTTCCCTTGAGTCGGCCGGCTCAAGGGTCATCTTTATTTTAACCCCCCCGGGCTAGTGCTTCTCTAAGTGTTGGTCCAACTGAGCGATGTCCGAGGCTACCAGGGGCAACTCTGGGCTGGCTTACCCGACATCTGGCTCATCCGGTGTGCCCTGAGAACGAGATATGTGCAGCTCCTATCGGGATTTGTCGGCACATCTGGGTGGCTTTGCTGGTCTTGTTTTACCATTGTTGAAATGTCTTGTAACCGGGATTCCGAGCCTGATCGGGTCTTCCCGCTAGAAGGAATATCCTTCGTTGACCGTGAGAGCTTGTGATGGGCTAAGTTGGGACACCCCTGCAGGGATTTGAACTTTTGAAAGTCGTGCCCGTGGTTATGGGCAGATGGGAATTTATTAATGTCTGGTTGTAGAAAAACTGAAGTCAATCTTAATTTAAAATACATCAACCGCGTGTGTAACCGTGATGGTCTCTTCTCGGCGGAGTCCGGGAAGTGAACACGGTGTTGGAGTAATGCTTGACGTAGGTTGTTCTAGGATCACTTCTTGATCATAGTTGTTCGACCGTGCTTTTGCCTTCTCTTCTCGCTCTCTTTTGCGAATAGGTTAGCCACCATATATGCTAGTCGCTTGCTGCAGCTCCACCTCATACCTTTACCTTACCCATAAGCTTAAATAGTCTTGATCACGTGGGTGTGAGATTGCTGAGTCCCTGTGGCTCACAGATACTTCCAAAACCAGTTTGCAGGTGCCGATGTTACCGAGCAGGTGACGCAAACAAGCTCAAGGAGGAGCTCGATGAAGATCTTGTCCTTTGTGTTGTTTCGTTCTAGTTGATCAATAGTGGAGCCCAGTCGGGACGATCGGGGATCTGTGTAGCATTTGGGGTAGTCTTCTTTTATTTTGGTTCCATAGTCGGACCTTGATTGTATCTGGACGATGTAATGCTTTATTCATGTAATTGTGTGAAGTGGCGAGTGTAAGCCAACTATGTATCTCTTTCCCTTATGTATTACATGGGTTGTGTGAAGATTACCTCACTTGCGACATTGCTTTCAATGCGGTTATGCCTCTAAGTCGTGCTTCGACACGTGGGAGATATAGCCGCATCGAGGGCGTTACAAGTTGGTAATCATAGCCTTCCCCGACCTTAGGAGCCCCCACTGCTTGATCGAATTAGCTGACGAGTTGAGTCTAGAAAATTTTTGAGTCATTTAGGAATTATATATCGGAGAGTTTAGAAATTCTTTTTACTCCCCAGTCCCTTCATCGCTCTGGTAAGGCTTCCTGACATAGAGTTTTGACTCTTCTCTTCTCAAATTTCACTAAAAAAATTTAGGATCACGCGGGTATCTTGGAATCGTTCCGATGGATTTGTGACGAGAACATTGTTCTTGGTGCCTCCTGACATTTAGGGGTTGTGGCAGTGTCCCGGGGAGTTGAGCTCTGAGGTGTTATCATCACAATTTTATCGTTGCGGTTCTGGAATACCTGAGTTTAGTTTCGCCAACATCGAAATCTCTTTTATGCAGTTGTTGGTGAGATAACCTCGACGCCACCCAGTACTGGGGCGGGAGTTCGGGAGTATTGCCATAACTCGTGTAACGAATGCTTTTCAAAGGTTGAGGTAGTTGATTTCCGAAGGTTTCTTGGTTATGTGTTGAAGGATGGATATAGCTGGATGTAGGATTTGCTAGTTTTGGGTGAGATATTATGCTTCCCCTGTATCCCCAACACCTGATTGCATAACCGGAAAATTTTGGGAGTTTATAAGTGGGAATTCAAGTAGCTTTTATGATATCTTTCCGACAGATGTATGATTTGAAATTGGGGTTCGACGTCTAGTGGTCCACCTATTCACGGTCGGTTTTACAGTGGTCTCGTTGTGTCTTAAAGAGTCCTTGGCTATGCCGACTCGGGGACGCTTCGTATGTCATGTGCACTGCCTTGTACATGATGGTGCTGTACGATCGAGCCCGTGTAGGCCCCACCACGAAAACTTCGGACGAAATCTCTATCATATGTTTGTTCCGGCTTATTCCGCAAGCCAATCCTTTGTTTTGTTTTGAGTTGCGGTATTCGAGTTGCTTCGAAGTCAAATGTTGATTCCATACCTTCCCCAAATGGTGTTCTCATGTTCCCATGTGAATACCAATCCTTCATGATAATCGAGATTGTCATGTCAATCCTTTTCTACCGGTGTGTTCTCTCTTCAAGTGGACCCGATCATTCCAATATCAGCAAGATCAATTATCAGTTCTTCTCAATGGTGTTTGTTCCATTCGTCCCAAGATGCCTTTGCTTTTCCCGCCCTCCCACCCTTTTTCTTCAAGGAATCCGATGCAGTAATCAAGTATCCTTTTATTCTTGTGAAGTCTCTCCATTCTTTCCGTTAATGTTCTTATCCGTTGATTCTCATGAAGATCCTAACGGAGCTTCAAGTTCACCATTCTCCATTCTTTTCTTCTCCGGTGGATTCAATTCAAGCTTTTGGTGTTTCTTTATCCTTTCCTCGTTTCTAATGCCTTCTCATGCCGGTGCACCTTATATTCAGTCTTTTCTCGCTATTCAATTATTCCGGAGTGCTCAAGATATCTCGGAGATTCGTGTTTCCACTCTGCTTTCATTCCAGCTTTTGCGAGGATGTTACCTCATTCAAGCCTTTTAATTCAACCGTTGCATTCTCTCTCTTTAAATCGTTCTACGGTGTTTCTCTTGAGTGGGCCCTAACCCACAGGTCTTTTCCCAGGATCTTACCTGACTCTTCTTTTTTTTTCTTCCCGGAGCTATCCTCAAATTCTTTCAAAGTTTGACGTAAGAATGATTTATCATCAGTCAAATGTCTTTCTCCAAGATCTTTCATATTCTTATCATCGTTGGTTCAACCTTTCCAATTTTAATTCCAGAGTGCCTCCATAATTCATGGTGGTGTTTCTCGTCGTCATTCTCGGATTTTGAAGACGAAGAAGATTTTCTCTCTCAATCTTGTTCCGTTCTTGTGATGATTCATGGTTCTAGCTTGTTGGCACCCTCTCATAATTATTTCGATTGTGAGAATTCTTTTCACCCATCCGGAGCATTTCAAGAGTATTTCAGTTTGTTTTCTACGAAGCCCATCATTTTAGAAGATTTATTCATTCTCAGCTTTCAGCTCTCTTTCTCTAAATCTTACCGGCGCATCATTCAAGTATTCTCTTATCAGCTCATGATCTCTTCGTTCTCATGTATCTAAATCCCCTCTAGCTTCTTCGTTCATTTTCAATTCTTCCCGGTGTTTCGTTATCTTTTATTCGTTCATTTGCAATTCCTATGGTGGTTCGTTCAAGATTTCTCTTCCTTATCAATTCATTCGTGGTTTCAATTCTACCGGTGGTTCGTTGAAGACCTTCCTCAAGTTTGCGCTATATCTATATTAATCCTTTTTACGAGAATAAGTAGTATGCCAATTCCATTGCTTGTCATCAATTTAAATTGGTGAAGGATAAGCATAATGTAATTCTTATTCTTGTTTCATCCATATGTTAATCTTTTATTCCGGAGTTTGTTCACGATGATTAAATTCTTGGTTTCAAGTGCTCGTATTTCTTTCCCGGAGTTCCAAGCTCTAATTATCACGGAGATCCATCTAAATCATTACAAGGTGTCACCTTGTGTTTCCGACTTCTCTTTATTTTCGTTATTCTTTTTTGTCTACCGGAGTTCTTCATGAAGGCTCTACATGTTGGTTCATCAAGGATTTATATCCCTTCTCCAAGTGTTCATCGAGATTCTTTTCAGAGGAGCTTAAGTATTCTTCACCTTGCATTTTAAAGTGCAATTCTTTCAACCATATCAGTCGAGGTGGTATTATGTCATTCTTGATAATTTGAGTTCATGTCTCATGATTCACATGTTGTTAAGAATGAGGTATTTTAAATCCATCAATCTCTTATTTGGAGTTATCTTGGGTTTATACTTCACCTAAAGCCTTCTCTAAGGTTTGTTGCTATTATGGTGCTTATAAATGACCCAAGTTCTTCTTTTATCCTCCCGGTGATATAGCTTTCTCGTCTCCTTGTTCTTATCAATCCAATTCTTTTTCGTGAGTGGCAAGTTGTAACCTCATAATTTTGAGATGTCTCCTATAAGTCCATATCAAGCTTATCCTTTTTGTTGCCGGTTTTCCAACAACTTCGTTCAACCCTTCTCCTAAAGATGCCTTTTCAAGCTCTTTTGTAGCAGAAGTTGTCTTTTTCTTCTCAATTCATTCTTTTTCATTTATCTATCGTCTATTGCTTTCTTCCGGAGGCATTGTGATGCTGCTCTCTTCGACCCATCATCTTGTTTGTCAAGATCTTGTTCAATTCCTTCCATTTACAGTCGAAGTGTTGTCCAAATTATATCAGTCTTATTCCTTCTCTATCTTGTTTTAACCGGAGTGTTGTCTCTATTATTCCCCTTCTAACCGGAGTCTCATCCAAGTGCTTTCATTTTGCAAAGCTCATATTCTGTACCTCCATTTCCAACAGGAATGTTGTTCGAATTTGTTCTTCCTTGTTCCTCTTTTCTAACGGAGTGTTTTCAACCTCGTCCATCTTCGTTGTTTTCTTCTTTAAATTTTTTCAACCTCGCAACATTCTTTGGTTTCACTCGTTTATCAAAGAAGCAACTTAGTTTTACCTCTTCTCTTTCTCTTCTGTTTTCCCTCCGGTGCCATTCTAGATCTCGGGACGAGATCCTCTTGTAGTGGTGGAGTGTTGTAACGCCCCGAGACCGTTGTGCCAGGTGTCTTCCAGTTATTCGCCGTCGTTGCCATGTCATTTGCTTGCGTGTTGCATCTTGTCATGTCATCATGTGCATTGCATCATCATGTTTTAAAACTTGCATCTGTCCCGGCCTCCTCGTTCCGTCCGTTGTCCGTTCTGAGCCCAACCACACTTGCACGCGCCCGCGGCATGTCGGAAATAGTATTTTTATAAGTGGCCGGAAAATGTTCTCGGAATGGGTTGAAAGTTGGCATGTGGTGTTGTTATGGTGTTAGTAGGTCGCCTGCCAAGTTTCATTGCATTCGGGGTTCGTTTGATAGCCCAAACGATTAACTATAGTGACAATATAGCCGGTCTAACGTTGGACGTTTTCAGTCTCCGGAAACAGTCGCCGGGCCTCCCTCTCTTCTCTGCTCTCAGCTCGAGACCGTCTACACAGCCCACTACCTACCGCCAAATCCAACCTAAGCTCTCTCGTCATCCCGCGACCCTCCTCGCGCGCGCGTCCGATAGCTGTCCCGAACCCGACCCGAACAGTTGTCACCGTTGAACTCAGATCATCCCCAAACATCTACAAAACATCTCCGTTTTATTATTTGGACTCCCTAGCCTATTCTTTCTGAACCGTCCGATTTTGATCGGAGGCTCCAGATAGCCCCTACCAAAAGTCCAGTGTTTTATATATAGACCTAGGCAGCAAGCCTAAAATCTAGGGGGTTTGTCCCATTGCCGCCGCCATCTTCCCCTTGTTTTCAGCGTCACCAAATCAACTCTGCAGCTGCCACAGCTCCTCCCGATCCAAAATCCATCCCCATCAATCCTGCCCGAGCACCTCGCCACCAACCCTCGCCGGCCATCGGAGCCCTCGCCGTCCGAGACCGACCCGCAGTCACCCGGAACCGCGCCCATTCTCTTTTCTTCTCCCTCCATTTCTCCCTCTCTCTGCTCCTCACCAGTGACGCCGCCCTACAGGAACCACCGCCGCCATGGGCGTTCACCGGAGTGGAGCTCCTTCCTCGACGCCGAGCTCTCCAAGCCCCAAGCCGCGCCGGATATGGAGGGGATAACCCCCGCCGCGCCTCTTCCCGACCCCCACGACCTTCTCCGGCCCCGTTCCCGTCGATAGGCCGCCGTAGTCGCTCTGGTTCGGTGTGACTAGTTCGACAAAAACGCCTATTGCTGCACCTGCATCGCCCCATTACCGCGTCTGCATCGCCCGGAGCCGTCGCCTCCCGCCGCCGCCCTTGCCTCGGATCTGGCCAATTCCCGTGGCCTCTCGCCCCGCTAAGTTCCTCTACTGCTACTCTGCTAGCCCGCCGTCTTCGACCTCCCTCTGCATGCCCGCAAGCCCGCCGTCGCTGCTCCTCTGCTCCCGCTGCGTCGAACGGCAGCAGTTCAGAAAGAGGACGCCGCCTCTGCTTCGACCCCGCCTGGGCTCCCCTCCGTCGGCCTTCAGCGCCATCCAGCACCCGGATTCACCCCTTCGTCTCGCTCGCCGGAGTTCCGATCCTGGTCACCGGCGTCTGCCGTGCTGTTCTGCTTCATCCTGGCCCCTTCTGCTTCGACCACGCGAGGAGCACGCGCCCGTTGACCGCGCCCATCCCTGCCTCGATCCAGTGGGATCGGCAGGGGCGATCCATCCAGCGCCCGAGTGGCCGGCCTGCCAGCGCGCGAGGCCCAGCTGTGCCCCCACTGCTGGCCTCACCTCACCACCGGACCGGGACGAAGCCCGTGGTGAGCAGCCCAGTTCCTTCGGTTTCGGCCGTGATGTGTTTTTTTTTCACAGGAAAAATTTCTCTATTTACAGAAAACTGCATATTTATAGTATACCCCCTAAACATCATGCATTTTATAACTCTCCAACCGTGCATCGGTTTAAAACAAACTTAATATGACACTTGCTTAGATTATCATCTAGTTTAATAATATGCAACTTTCATCTATGTTTAAAATGTTTAAAATGTTGTTTGTTTAAATTTGCTTAAATAACTTGCTAAAATGATTTATTTCATAACTAAATAACCGTAGCTCGGTTTCTAATAAACTTTATATGTAAATGGGGTAGAATTTTGCCTAGTTTAACATGGTGGCATCACTTTGCATGTTTAACAACTCTAAAATTGTGTTTAGAGAAGAACAGTACCAAACCTAATATATGCATATGGGGATTTACCGGAATTGTTGTTTGTTGTTCCGGCCTCATTTAAACTTGCCTAATTAGGTAGTTTTATTATGCTTCTCCTCTTGCCATGTTTAACAACATTTAATATTGTTGGGTACATAAACGAGATCAAACTAAATAACTTGAATGTGGTGTTTCGTCAATATGCAACGGAGTTGCATATTGAGCTCCACTTAATTTGTAGGATTGCTTGTGCACTTTGCCATGCCATGCCTCATTAAACCGGACATGCATCATACTTGTTTGTGCATCATGCCATGCTTATGTGGTGGTTGTTTACTATGTTGTTTGCTTCTTTCCGGTGTTGCTTCTTCAGGTTGGTTCCGATAACGTCGTGTTTGTGAGGAACCGTTCGACTACGCCGGTTTGTCTTCTTCATGGACTCATTCTTCTTCCTTGCGGGATTTCAGGCAAGATGACCATACCCTCGAAATCACTTCTATCTTTGCTTGCTAGTTGCTCCCTCTTTTGCTATGTCTATGCTGCGATACCTACCACTTGCTTATGATGCCTCCCATATTGTTGAGCCAAGCCTCTAACCCACCTTGTCCTAGCAAAACGTTGTTTGGCTATGGTACCGCTTTGCTCAGCCCCTCTTATAGCGTTGTTAGTTGCAGGTGAAGATTGAAGCTTGTTCCATGTTGGAACATGGATATTTTGTTGGGATATCACAATATCTCTTATTTAATTAATGCATCTATATACTTGGTAAAGGGTGGAAGGCTCGGCCTTATGCCTGGTGTTTTGTTCCACTCTTGCCGCCCTAGTTTCCGTCATATCGGTGTTATGTTCCCGAATTTTGCGTTCCTTACGCGGTTGGGTTATAATGGGAACCCCTTGACAGTTCGCCTTGAATAAAACTCCTCCAGCAAGGCCCAACATTGGTTTTACCATTTGCCACCTAGCCTTTTCTTTCCCTTGAGTCGGCCGGCTCAAGGGTCATCTTTATTTTAACCCCCCCGGGCTAGTGCTTCTCTAAGTGTTGGTCCAACTGAGCGATGTCCGAGGCTACCAGGGGCAACTCTGGGCTGGCTTACCCGACATCTGGCTCATCCGGTGTGCCCTGAGAACGAGATATGTGCAGCTCCTATCGGGATTTGTCGGCACATCTGGGTGGCTTTGCTGGTCTTGTTTTACCATTGTTGAAATGTCTTGTAACCGGGATTCCGAGCCTGATCGGGTCTTCCCGCTAGAAGGAATATCCTTCGTTGACCGTGAGAGCTTGTGATGGGCTAAGTTGGGACACCCCTGCAGGGATTTGAACTTTTGAAAGTCGTGCCCGTGGTTATGGGCAGATGGGAATTTATTAATGTCTGGTTGTAGAAAAACTGAAGTCAATCTTAATTTAAAATACATCAACCGCGTGTGTAACCGTGATGGTCTCTTCTCGGCGGAGTCCGGGAAGTGAACACGGTGTTGGAGTAATGCTTGACGTAGGTTGTTCTAGGATCACTTCTTGATCATAGTTGTTCGACCGTGCTTTTGCCTTCTCTTCTCGCTCTCTTTCGCGAATAGGTTAGCCACCATATATGCTAGTCGCTTGCTGCAGCTCCACCTCATACCTTTACCTTACTCATAAGCTTAAATAGTCTTGATCGCATGGGTCTGAGATTGCTGAGTCCCTGTGGCTCACAGATACTTCCAAAACCAGTTTGCAGGTGCCGATGTTACCGAGCAGGTGACGCAAACAAGCTCAAGGAGGAGCTCGATGAAGATCTTGTCCTTTGTGTTGTTTCGTTCTAGTTGATCAGTAGTGGAGCCCAGTCGGGACGATCGGGGATCTGTGTAGCATTTGGGGTAGTCTTCTTTTATTTTGGTTCCGTGGTCGGACCTTGATTGTATCTGGATGATGTAATGCTTTATTCATGTAATTGTGTGAAGTGGCGAGTGTAAGCCAACTATGTATCTCTTTCCCTTATGTATTACATGGGTTGTGTGAAGATTACCTCACTTGCGACATTGCTTTCAATGCGGTTATGCCTCTAAGTCATGCTTCGACACGTGGGAGATATAGCCGCATCGAGGGCGTTATAGAGAGAGACCTTAATGAATTCAGCCGTCGCCCAGGGGCAAGTGCTGAAATATATCCGCGGAGGAAAACTCCATAATCGCCACCCAATCAGATTCGATAGGCACGGACGCAGGCGGTTCGGCGCCCGTGGCCGGGGACGAATCCAAGGGTCCGGCAACACAGGTCTCGTAGGAGGTGAAGCCAGTATTCGGCTCTATCGCCGCTGAGTGCGCGGCCTCCGTGGCGGGGACCATCCACCCATCCTCGGACGACGTGATCTGCTCCGGATCGAGGGCCGGAGTTGCCACAGGGATGATCTCCCGAGCACTGTCCGGCGGCAGAGCTAAGTTATGCTCGTCGTGACTGTGTGGCGCACCTGACACAGGCTCGAATCCGTCGAAGACCAAGTCTCTGCGGATGTGGGCAGTATAGCTTAAGTTTCCAAACCTGACCTGACAGCCAGGGGCGTAGCTCTCGATCTGCTCTAGATGGCCAAGCGAGTTGGCCCATAGTGCGAAGCCGCCGAATACAAAGATCTGTCCGGGGGGAAAAACCTCACCCTGGATTGCATCGTTATCGATGATCGAAGGAGCCATCAAGCCATATGGTGACGACATAGTGGAACTCTCAATGTAAGAACCAATGTCGGTGTCAAAACCGGCGGATCTCGGGTAGGGTGTCCCGAACTGTGCGTCTAAGGCGGATGGTAACAAGAGGCGCGGGACACAATGTTTACCCAGGTTCGGGCCCTCTCGATGGAGGTAATACCCTACTTCCTGCTTGATTGATCTTGAAGATATGAGTATTACAAGAGTTGATCTACCACATGATCGTTGAGGCTAAACCCTAGGAGCTAGCCTATGATTATGATTGTTGTTGTCCTACGGACTAAATCCTCCGGTTTATATAGACACCGAAGGGGGCTAGGGTTACACAGAGTCGGTTACAAGGGAGGAGATCTACATATCCGAATTGCCAAGCTTGCCTTCCACGCAAAGGAGAGTCCCACCGGACACGGGACGAAGTCTTCAATCTTGTATCTTCATAGTCCAACAGTCCGGCCAAAGTATATAATCCGGCAGTCCGAGGACCCCCTAATCCAGGACTCCCTCAGGTATGTCTCCGTATAAAATGGTTTATGGAAAAGCATGTCACTTACCTCTCGAAATAGAACATAAGGCTTATTGGGCTATTAAAGAGCTAAATTATGATTTTAAACTTGCCGGTGAGAAAAGGTTATTTGACATTAGCTCACTTGATGAATGGAGAACCCAAGCCTATGAGAATGCCAAATTGTTTAAAGAAAAAGTTAAAAGATGGCATGACAAAAGGATACAAAAGCGTGAGTTTAATGTAGGTGATTATGTATTGCTATACAACTCTCGTTTAAGATTTTTTGCAGGAAAACTTCTCTCTAAATGGGAAAGTCCTTACATTATCGAGGAGGTCTATCATTCCGGTGCCATAAAAATCAACAACTTCGAAGGCACAAATCCGAAGGTGGTGAACGGTCAAAGAATCAAACATTATATCTCAGGTAATCCTATAAATGTTGAAACTAATGTTATTGAAACCGTAACCCCGGAGGAATACATAAGGGACACTTTCTGGAACGTTTCAGACTCCGAAAATGAATAGGTATGTGGTACGGTAAGTAAACCGACTCCAAAATAGTTCTAGTGGCAATTTTTCTCCGTTTTGGAATATTTAGAAAAATAGAAAAATAAGAAGCAGTCCGGGAAGGACACGAGGGTGGAGGACACGCTCTACCCCCTGGGCGCGCCCCCTGCCTCGTGGGCACCTCGTGCGCTCTCCGGACTCCGTTTTCTTGCACGATACTTATTTTGGTCGGTAAAAATTCATTATATAATCTCCCGAAGGTTTTGACTCCTGTATCACGCAATTGTCCTCTGTTCTTGTTTCGAGCTGTTTTCTATCAGGGTTGTCAAGGCCAGGCATCATGTCGTCCCCCTCCTCCAACAATGGTGACAACGATGCTTGGTTAATGAAGATAGAGCTGAAGAGGGAAGAACCCGTGGTGATCAACATGGATGAAGGGATCAAGAAGGCCACGGAGGACCAAGTTCCGGCAACAGAAGAAATCCTTCAACCTGATCACAATCTTCTTACCCCGACTAAGATCGAAGCTTTCAAGATGATTGAGTTAGCTCGTATACAAAACAAATATCTCACACGTGAAAATATTTTGTTGAAGGAGCATATAGTTGCACTCAAGGGCATTATCCGCAAGCTGGAGGATCTCTTACGCTCGATGTGCGACTACCCATCATCACCACCATCTTCTTCACCAACAAAGGAGACATAATCATATGGGTATGGGCACTCCCCTTGGCAACTGCCAAGCTTGGGGAGGTGCCCCGGTATCGTATCACCATCACATCTCTATCTTTATCGTTTTTCTTAGTCCGATCCTTTTAGTAATATCTTGATCTAGTAGAATAAAGTTTTTGGTATGATCTAGTTTTGAGTTTTGCTTTATGATCCCTCTATGTAATCGATTCCATGAGCTATATAATAAAGATTAGTGTTGAGTCAAGGGCTTGATTATCTTGCTATGATCTTGAGTGAATAAAAGAAAAGAGAAGAAATAAAAAGAAACAAAGAGATCATATGAATCTTATGGAGAGTAATGAGCTCACATGTAAAGAGTATGATGAATAAAAGTTGTTGAGAGTTGACAAACATAGTTTTGGTCATCGTTGTAATTAATAGGAAGTAATAAAGAAAGAGAGGTCTTCACATATAAATACACTATCTTGGACATCTTTTATGATTGTGACCACTCATTAAAATATGACATGCTAAAGAGTTGACGTTGGACAAGGAAGACAACGTAATGGGTTATGTTTTCTTACATCTGAGATAAATTATATTGTCATGGATCATCCAACATGATTGAGCTTGCCTTTCCCCCTCATGCTAGCCAAATTCTTTGCACCAAGTAGAGATACTACTTGTGCTTCCAAATATCCCTAAACCCAGTTTTGCCATGAGAGTCCACCATATCTACCTATGGATTGAGTAAGATCCTTCAAGTAAGTTGTCATTGGTGCAAGAAATAAAAATTGCTCTCTAAATATGTATGATTGATTGGTGTGGAGGAAATAAGCTTTATACGATCTTGTGATGTGGAAGAAATAAAAGCGACGGACTACATAATAAAGGTCTATATCACAAGTGGCAATATAAAGTGACGTTCTTTCGCATTAAGATTTTGTGCATCCCACCATAAAAGCGCATGACAACCTCTGCTTCCCTCTGTGAAGGGCCTATCTTTTACTTTTATCTCCTACCTTACATAAGAGTCATGGTGATCTTCACCTTTCATTTTACATTTTATCCTTTGGCAAGCACAATATGTTGTAAAGATCCTGATATATATAGCTAATTGGATGTGAGTCTTCATGAACAATTATTGTTGACATTACCCTTGAGGTAAAACGTTGGGAGGCAAAACTATAAGCCCCTATCTTTCTCTGTGTCCGATTAAAACTCCATACCCATAAGTATTGCGTGAGTGTTAGCAATTGTGAAAGACTATATGATAGTTGAGTATGTGGACTTGCTGAAAAGCTCTTATATTGACTCTTTCCTATATTATGATAAATTGCAATTGCTTCAATGACTGATATTATAGTTTGTTAGTTTTCAATGAATTTTATGATTCATATTTGAAATTGTGATTGAATTGTTACTCTAGCATAAGAGATCACATGACAATAATTATATAAGTTGTTGTTCTAAGAATGATCATGATGCCCTCATGTCCGTATTTTATTTTTATCGACACCTCTATCTCTAAACATGTGGACATATTTTTCGATTTCGGCTTTTGCTTGAGGACAAGCGAGGTCTAAGCTTGGGGGAGTTGATACGTCCATTTTGCATCATGCTTTTATATCGATATTTATTGCATTATGGGCTGTTATTACACATTATGTCACAATACTTATGCCTATTCTCTCTTATTTTACAAGGTTTACATAAAGAGGGAGAATGCCGGCAGCTGGGATTCTGGGTTGGAAAAGGAGCAAATATTATAGACCTATTCTGCACAGCTCCAAAAGTCCTGAAACTTCACGGAAGTTATTTCAGAATATATATAAAATATTGAGCGCAAGAAGTACCAGAGCTGGGCGCGCCCCCATGCCTCGTGGCCCCCCTGGTGGCCCTCCTCTGGTACTTCTTGCGCTCAGTATTTTTTATATATTGTGAAAATAGCATCCGTGAAGTTTCAGGACTTTTGGAGCTGTGCAGAATAGGTCTCTAATATTTGCTCCTTTTCCAGCCCAGAATCCCAGCTGCCGGCATTCTCCCTCTTTATGTAAACCTTATAAAATAAGAGAGAATATTCATAAGTATTGTGACATAATGTGTAATAACAGCCCATAATGCAATAAATATCGATATAAAAGCATGATGCAAAATGGACGTATCACATATGCGTAGTTACTACGAAGAGATTGCAAATATGACATATGATTGATCTCATGCATAGTATATGACAAGTCAAGTGAATTGTCAAACAAGATGTTACCTAAAGAATTGTCACAAGAAATCCTATGTAACATGACATCACAACTAATAGACTCCACATGAGAATCATCATACTCATCGTAAATGGGCAAGAAATCATCACATGAGGAAGTCACACTAGCCTGAAGCATGGTAATAGGTGGATCAACATCATGCAAGCAATCAATGTCAAGAACATCCACTAGTGGGACTAGAGCATCACCTTCACCTATGTTACCTTTGCCATTCCACTCAAGTGGTGTAGGTGAGGTGGGAAAGACCAAATGGTGGTCATCTTCATTGTGATGGAACCATGTGGGGCTGCATCATATTCCACCATGGCAATCGTCTTGTATCGAGAATCGGCGCATCATTGTATATGGTTCCTAGCACCAAATGAGAAGATATAATAGAGGTAGAGGTTAAGTCGTTACTCATTAGAGTTCAAAATGTCCTCACATGACCTATCAACTATCACACTCTCTCTATGTGGTGGCTCACTCACTTCCTCAAAATAGGTGCACTCACACTCACATATGATGGAGTCACGCATCTCACTCAAGTGGTGGGGGTTGTGGCTCTGCTCACATAGGAATTGTGGCAACTCATTATATATGGGGCTAGTGGTGAACTCACTCTCACTATCAATATGGTGGCACAAGTCACTCAAGTCATCATATGTCGCCATGGTCGAAGGGAAAATCCCATGCTCAACCATCTTGTCACCGTCACCGTGGATGAAGACCGAAGATGCCACATCATCACTCTCGCCTCCTAAGATGGAAGCATCATCCTTGCTCGTCACCATGTCGCTCACCTCCAAAGCTTGGTCCTCGAATGGCTCTGTAGTCATAGTCGTCACTGCACCACCTTGAAAAAGAGTCGAAGTAGACTCAGCATCATCAATGCCACAAAGAGGAAAGACGGTGGAGTCGAACTTGTGAGTATCGTCTTGGAACTCATTGGGCTTGCATCAATGTAAACGTTTACGACGAGCTCTTTGTCATCTCCATATACGAGAACATATCCTTAGTCCTTTTCAGGTATTTTAGGATGCTCTTGACCATTGTCCAGTGATCCATTCCTGGATTACTTTGGTACCTCCCTGCTAAACTTATAGCAAGGCACACATCAGGTATGGTACACAACATTGCATACATGATAGAGCCTATGGCTGAAGCATAGGGAACACCTTTCATTTTCTCTCTATCTTCTGCAGTGGTCGGGCATTGTGTCTGACTCAACTTCACACCTTGTAATACAGGAAAGAACCCTTTATTTGCCTGATCCATTTTAAACTTCTTCAAAACTTTATCAAGGTATGTTCTTTGTGAAAGTCCAATTAAGCGTGTTGGTCTATCTCTATAGATCTTGATGCCCAATATATAAGCAGCTTCACCGAGGTCTTTCATTGAAAAACTCTTATTCAAGTATCCTTTTATGCCATCCAGAAATTCTATATCATTTCCAATCAACAATATGTCATCCACATATAATATTAGAAATGCTACAGAGCTCCCACTCACTTTCTTGTAAATACAGGCTTCTCCAAAAGTCTGTATAAAACCATATGCTTTGATCACACTATCAAAATGTTTATTCCAACTTTGAGATGCTTGCACCAGTCCATAGATGTATCGCTGGAGCTTGCACACTTTGTTAGCACCCTTTGGATTGATAAAACCTTCAGGTTGCATCATATACAACTCTTCTCCCAGAAATCCATTCAGGAATGCAGTCTTTAAATCCAGTTGCCAAATTTCATAATCATAAAATTCACCAATTGCTAACATGATTCGACGGACTTCAGCATCTCTATGGGTGAGAAGGTCTCATCGTAGTCAACTCCATGAACTTGTCGAAAACCTTTTGCAACAAGTCAAGCTTTGTAGACAGTAACATTACCGTGAGCGTCAGTCTTCTTCTTGAAGATCCATTTATTCTCGATGGCTTTTCGATCATCGGGCAAGTCAACCAAAGTCCATACTTTGTTCTCATACATGGATCCCATCTCAGATTTCATGGCCTAAAGCCATTTCGCGGAATCTGGGCTCATCATCGCTTCCTCATAGTTCGTAGGTTCGTCATGGTCAAGTAACATCACCTCCAGAACAGGATTAACGTACCACTCTGGTGCGGATCTTACTCTGGTTGACCTACGAGGTTCGGTAGTAACTTGATCATAAGTTTCATGATCATCATCATTAGCTTCCTCACTTACTGGTGTAGGAATCACTGGAGCTGATTTCAGTGATGAACTACTTTCCAATAAGGGAGAAGATACAATTACCTCGTCAAGTTCTACTTTCCTCCCACTCACTTCTTTCGAGAGAAACTCCTTCTCTAGAAAGGATCCATTCTTAGCAATGAATGTCTTGCCTTCGGATCTGTGATAGAAGGTGTACCCAACAGTCTCCTTTGGGTATCCTATGAAGACACATTTCTCCGATTTGGGTTCGAGCTTATCAGGTTGAAGCTTTTTCACATAAGCATCGCATCCCCAAACTTTAAGAAACAACAACTCTGGTTTCTTGCCAAACCATAGTTCATAAGGCGTCGTCTCAAAGGATTTAGATGGTGCCCTATTTAACATGAATGCAGCCGTCTCTATAGCATAACCCCAAAACGATAGCAGTAAATCAGTAAGAGACATCATAGATCACACCATATCCAATCAAGTACGATTACAACGTTCGGACACACCATTACACTGTGGTGTTCCGGGTGGCGTGAGTTGCGAAAATATTCCGCTTTGTTTCAAATGAAGACCAAACTCGTAACTCAAATATTCTCCTCCACGATCAGATCGTAGAAACTTTATTTTCTTGTTACGATGATTTTCCACTTCACTCTGAAATTCTTTGAACTTTTCAAATGTTTCAGACTTATGTTTCATCAAGTATATATACCCATATCTACTCAAATCATCTGTGAAGGTGAGGAAATAACGATACCCGCCATGAGCCTTGAGGGAGTCCTCGATTAGGGGGTGTTCGGGTAGCCGGACTATACCTTCAGCCGGACTCCAGGACTGTGAAAATACGAGATTGAAGACTTCGTCCCGTGTCCGGATGGGACTTTCCTTGGCGTGGAAGGCAAGCTTGGCGATGCGGATATTCAAGACCTCCTACCATTGTAACCGACTTTGTGTAACCCTAACCCTCTCCGGTGTCTATATAAACCGGAGGGTTTTAGTCCGTAGGACAACTTCATCATACAACAATCATACCATAGGCTAGCTTCTAGGGTTTAGCCTCCTTGATCTTGTGGTAGATCTACTCTTGTACTACCCATATCATCAATATTAATCAAGCAGGACGTAGGGTTTTACCTCCATCAAGAGGGCCCGAACCTGGGTAAAACACCGTGTTCCTTGCCTCCTGTTACCATCCCGCCTAGACGCACAGTTCGGGACCCCCTACCCGAGATCCATCGGTTTTGACATCGACATTGGTGCTTTCATTGAGAGTTCCTCTGTGTCGTCGCCTTTAGGCCCGATGGCTCCTTCGATCATCAACAACGATGAAGTCCAGGGTGAGACTTTTCTCCCCGGACGGATCTTCGTCTTCGCGGCTTCGCACTGCCGGCCAATTCGCTTGGCCACCTTGAGCAGATCGAAAGCTACGCCCCTGGCCATCAGGTCAGGTTTGGAAGCCTAAACTACACAGCTGACATCTGCGGGGACTTGATCTTCAACGGATTCGAGCCACAGCCAAGCGCGCCGCACTGTCTCGATGGGCATGATATAGCTCTGCCGCCGAACAGCACCTTGGAGGCCGCACACGCATCGGTTCCGACCATTGATTCGGAGCCTACTGCACCGATCGAGGATCAGCGGTTGCACGCTGCATCAGGGGCTGCGATCTCAGAGGCGATCGAGCCGAACTCCAGCCCCGCACTCCGCATGGCCCGTGACTCCGAGGAGCTGGATTCCTCTCCGAACTCCGAGCCCCCCGCGCCCCTGCCGATCAAATCCGATTGGGCGCCGATAATGGATTTCACCGCCGTAGACATCTTTCAGCACTCACCCTTCGGTGACATCCTGAATTCGCTAAAGTCTCTATCTTTATCAGGACAGCCCTGGCCGGACTACGGTCAGCAAGGATGGGATTCGGATGATGAAGATATTCAAAACCCACCCACCACCCACTTCGTAGCCACTGTCGACAACTTAACCGACATGCTCGACTTCGACTCCGAAGACATCGACGGTATGGACGATGATGCAGGAGACAACCAAGAACCAACGCCTATAGGGCATTGGACAGCCACCTCATCTCACGATGTGTACATGGTGGATACCCCTAAAGGAAGCAACGACGAGGAAAACGGGGATGGAAAGATGGATCGATCTCTTGAAAAACAATCAAAGCGTCGGCGTAAACGCCGACCCAAGCCCCGCCTCGATAAAGACCTAGCCATAGAGCAGGATGAGCCGGTAGACAACGAGCATGCCTTAGAGCAACCATCCCAACAGGATAACCCGGATAGAGAAACCGAACATCCCTCCCCCGGCGAAAATGGCATTCCGGATGACCCTACGCCGGACAAGCCCACGAAGCAGAAGAACCTCCACAAACGGCTCGTTGCAACCGCACACAGCCTGAAAAAGCAGAAGCGGAAGCTAAAAACTGCGGAAGATGCACTCAGGATCAGATGGAGTAAAGTAATCAATACCGCAAACAAATACGGCGACAGTCACCGCACTAAAAGCTGTCCGAAGAGAAAGCTACTGCCTGAATTCGACGAGGAGGCCTTAGAGCCCTCGCATTCCAAAAATGAGAAAGCCACACGGTCGGATAGATGACCCCATGGCCAGCATAAAGCGGCAAGCAGCGCCGCACTTAAGCCGGCATGCGACCCACTTAAGTATTCGCATCATGGCCCAGCCAGGTCCATTTACGGGCCAAGAAAGAAAGCTCTCGTAAGCAATGCAATAAAGCCATTATCAGAATCCGGCACACCCAAATACAGGGGTGCCGCACACCCCCTATGTTTCACTGATGTGGTCCTGGATTATGAAATTCCAGCGGGATTCAAACCCGTAAACATAGAGGCATATGATGGAACAACAGACCCTGGAGTCTGGATCGAGGATTATATCCTCCACATACATATGGCTACAGGAGATGACCTCCACGCCATAAAATACTTACCCCTCAAGCTTAAAGGGCCAGCCCGGCATTGGCTCAAAAGCCTTCCTGAAAACACAATCGGAAGTTGGGAAGAGCTCGAGGACGCTTTCCGAGCAAATTTTCAAGGGACCTACGTCCGCCCTCCGGATTCAGACGATCTTAGTCACATAACTCAACAGCCCGGAGAGTCAGCTCGGCAATTCTGGAATAGATTTCTTACTAAAAAGAATCAGATAGTCGACTGTCCGGACGCTGAAGCCTTAGCGGCTTTCAGGCATAATGTCTGAGACGAATGGCTCGCCAGACACCTCGGCCTAGAAAAGCCAAGAACAATGGCCGCACTAACAAGCCTCATGACCCGCTTTTGCACAGGAGAGGACAACTGGTTGGCAAGATGCAGCACCAGTGACCCAAGTACATCCGAAACTAGGGATGGAAACGGAAAACCGCGACGCGCCGGACTAAGGAAAAAAGTCCGAAGAGCACGACAGTCAACGCCGGATTCAAAAGCTCATGACAGAATCAGAAAAAGCCGCCCCTCCAAGATAACAGGGACGACCTATCCAACCTAAACAAAATCTTGGATAGGATATGTCAAATACACAGCACTCCCGGAAAACCTGCTAACCATACCCACAGAGATTGTTGGGTTTTCAAACAATCCGGCAGACTCAACGCCGAACACAAGGGGCTCGACACACCAAGCGAAGACGAGGACGAACTCCAAAAGCAGAGTACCAGGAAACAAAAGAATTTCCGACAAGAAGTAAAAACAGTAAACTTACTCCACATAACAAAACGCGCGGCGCCCATAAAGGTACGCGCCCCACGGCCTATCCCAAAGGAATCCCGCCACTGGTTGTCAAAACCAATCATCTTTGATCATCTGGATTATTCTAGAAGTGTCAGGAACCCAGGCTGGACTGCCCTGGTACTCGATCCAATAATTGGCGGACTCCAGTTTTCAAATGTCCTTATGGACGGTGGCAGCAGACTCAACCTGCAGGACTCAATCCGCCACATGGGGATCGGCCCAAAAAGAATTCGCCACAGCAAAACCTCCTTTCAAGGAGTAACGCCAGGTACGGACACCCATTGCATGGGTTTTCTCTGGCTCGAGGTTATTTTCGGCTTTGCCGATAACTTCCGTTGCGAAAAGCTGACTTTCCACATCATCCCATTCTCAAGTCGCTATCAAGCACTACTGGGACGTGAAGCTTTCGCCCGCTTTAACGCAATACCGCATTATGCATCTCTTACGCTTAAGATGCCCGGTCCACGCGGCATCATCTCCTTAAAGGGGAAGCAGTGAGAACACCTCCCCCAAGCGGAGGATTGTGCGGCCGCTTTAATAGCCCCACAATACAATAGCTTCACCAGCCAGAACATCGGAACATGTCATTAAGACCACGGACACGGATAGACGAGTCCGGCACAAAAGTATCGTTGATAAAGGCTTAGTGGCCATATACCCCTGCACTAGGGGCTTCACACGTATAAAATAAGAGACAATAAAGCTCAATTTTTCATATTTTACTTTACACTTTGTTTATTTCATATAACTTTTGTTCGGCACGCCCCTTTTTCAACTTAGTTGCTCTCTTTTTACAGATGAACGTCGTGCTGCGCCCGTCCAGGATACGGCACAACGGAGACACAGGCGCAGACGTGCAGTAGGGACCCGTTCCAAGGATTCTTTTCAGATTAAGACCCTGCGTAAACCATTTTTACTGTCTCTTGTTGATACACATCCCCTGGTTCTATGACCAAGGAGGAGGCTGGCGTCTTGGCATGTGGCCACGTCAGAATTCTTGCGCGTACCTGGACACTAGGGGCTTATACCTCAGAGCGTTACCTCGCCCGCTCTCATAAAGACCGAATACCTTAGGGAGTGTTCGGCGTCGCGAGTTTGGCCTTATATGCATCAGCTCCGAGTCATGATTTTGGTCAAATGTTGGGTTGCCCGGCTCCTGTGTTCGGCCGCCTTACGTTCCGCTCTATCGGCTAAGGCGGCACCAGGAGAACTACTGCTATTGTGCCCTGGTTCGGCCAGGCGAGCACCTTAGTAGAGAAAGCCGAAAATCGACTGTCATGATATGGCGTGAGACTGGTCAACCACTCGATGACTCTCCGGAATCTGTAGGATTCCTCCGCATTAACGAAGGGCCGTTTCCCGGCCAGGCACATACGCGCCCCGAATTCGGGCGAGCGCAGTCGCCACCAGGGGCTACCTAAATAGTCCAATTGTCAAGCTCCTATGGCTAAGTGGAAGTGTTAATGCATTATAGTCCGGTTGCCTAGCTCGCTGCACTATCACCTCCTTTATAGGACCAAGATGTTGGATTAAGTGTGAAAATGCGCCTTCTGCGAGCACCCCCGCACTATGTGCGTGGGGGCTGAAGCCAACGACTGCAATCTTTCAGATTTTGCATATATATCTTAAAACGGCCGCACAGGACGTGTTCCAAATACTTGAAGGAACAAGTATAAAAGGCTACTACAATTCATCAAAATATTGCTTTATAATTACATATGCTATCAGAACATAGCATCCTTCGAGCACTGCGTCTCTATTACACGAGCGCCTTCAAGGACTTCCTAAAAATAGTGCTCGGAGAGTACTCGGCTTTTGTCCGAATCTCGGGATGCAACAACGGTGGTCTCCATTTCTGCCCAGTATGTCTTGACCCGGGCAAGAGCCATTCGTGCGCCCTCTATGCATGCTGACCTCTTCATCGCATTGATACGTGGCACCGCGTCAAGGAATTGCTGCACCAAGCTGAAATAACTCTTCAGCTCTGATCTCCCCGGCCATAGATGATCCATGACGTACTTCATGGCGAGTCCGGACAATCTATTCAGTTCGGCCCATTGAGCCAGACGATCGTCCACTGCCAGTGGACGCTCTGGATTCTGGAACTGTGACCAGAAAAGCCTTTCCACTTCGCGATCTTCTTGATCTCGAAAGTATTCGGTCGCATCAGCAGCACTCGCTGCCAAACCCAGATAGGTGTCCTCCACACTCCACATCCAGTCCAACGGAGCAAACTTCGGATCGCAAAACTTCCTCCGCAGCATAAAGGGTTTTCCAGCCACAATCTGTCCGGCCTGACGCAGCTCCTCCTTCGCAGCTCTCATCGCAGAGCGAGCATCCTTGGCATCAGCAACGACCTTCTCTAAGTCCGTCTGTCCTGCCAGGTCTTCTTTCTCAAGAAACTTGCAACGGTCAGTAGCACTTTTTAACTTCACGACCATCACGGCCATCTCCTTCTTGCTTCGGCAGTGAGCAGCCTGTTCGGCTCTCAGCTCTTCAAGGGCCTTCTCGGCAGCCGCATCACTTTTCCTGGCTTGTTCCTTAGCTCGGGCAAGTTCCGCCCGAAGACTCTCCACGGCGGCCGCACCATCTGCGTCAAGCACACACATTGTAAGATACTGGCATAAAGCTCCTCTTACCAGATGCTGCCCGAGGAATTGCATACCTTGAGCCTCATCAAGCCGCTCGTTGACGAGTGCGATGTCGGCATCTGCCACGTCAAGTTGCCGCTTTAGTTCGGCAAAATCATCAGTTCGGCTCGATTCCGGACACTTCGCCACCTGTATACAAAAGCGACATTTTAGACCTGGGATTATGATCCTCTGCGCGCCGTCGATTTTGACAACGCACAGAGTCTCAGGGGCTACTATCTACACAGGGCACATCTTGTTTACGCGCAACTGACAAAGAAGTACATTATCAAACGTACCTCAAAACCCGTCAGCAAACTTCTGACAGCCTCATGCAATCCTCTTTCCAGGGATGAAATCCTTCCAATCACCGTACCCATCAATGCACGGTGCTCCTCTGAGACAGAAGCTCGCCCCAGCAGAATCATCAGCTCCTCCGACCGCGCATCGGACGGTGCCGGACTCGTCCTATGACCTCCATCGAAGGCCATACGCGGAGAACCTTGGGGGACATATGGCTACCTTCCACCCCTGCCGGATTCGGAGAAACCCTCCACGATGACACCTCAGGGTCGCCCGCCTCGCCAGGCGGTACGGCAGGGGGAGGCGTTCCACTCTCCATCATCTCCGGAAGAAAATCCCCCGAAGACGAGCTCTGCTGAGAAGGGCTGAGGTCCGAGCTACAAAGTAAAATTTCGGTTAATCTTCTCAGATAAAAAGCAAGGATTTCTCTCATCCCTCTAAAGGAAAATCTCTCTCTACTTACGGCTCGCTGGAGGGCTGATCCCTTTGAGGGTGTAGTTCGGCCGAGGATCCCCCCGGCGTCGGACCCTCTAACGAGGATTTTTTCCCCGCTTTGAGGCCATGGTCTCCGGGTCGTCAGAGGCGGCCCTCTTCTTCCCCTTAGGAGAGGAATTGTCGGTTCTTCCCTTCGGAGCAGCCTCCTTCGAGGAGGCCATAGTTTCCTTGTCCTCCCCCTCACTTCCCTCCAAAGGCACGATCTTCAACATCCTGACTAGCACGGGATCCGGCCTGGTCTCAGGAAGGGGAGCCGGACACCTGATCAGCTTTGCCTTCGTTATCCACTCCTATTTAAAAGGACAGCTCTTTTAGGGGCGAACTTATGACAATTTTACGGATAGCGAGTCTGGGCACAAGGTTACTTACTTGAGTATCCGGGCGATTGCAGCTTAAACCTGTGTCCTCGGTCAAATCTGGACACATTGCTTGTGATCCGAAGAACATTTTATACATCTCCACGGGCGTTGCGCCCATAAAATGCTGGAGAGCTCGTGGTCCCTCCGGATTAAACACCCACAGACGAAGGGAGCGACATTTTCCGGGTAGTGTTCGGCGAATCAGCATGACCTGCGTCACCTTGACCAGGTTGAGGTCTCTTTCTAAGAGATCCCTAATGCGGCCCTGCAACAAGGGCACGTCTTTGGATAACCCCCAATCTAATCCTTTGTTGACCCATGACGCTAGCCGTGGTGGGGGACCCGAGCGAAAGGCAGGAGGCGCCACCCACTTAGCGCTCCTGGGAGCGGTGGTATAGAACCACTCTCGTTGCCACAAGCCGAGCTCCTCTTGAAAGGAGCCCTCGGGCCATGGAGCATCAGCATTCTTACTTATGACAGCGCCTCCGCACTCTGCGTGCCGTCCCTCGATCATCTTCGGCTCCACTCCAAAAGTCTTGAGCCATAATCCGAAGTGAGGAGTAACACGGAGGAACGCTTCGCACACAATGATGAATGAAGAAATGTGGAGGATGGACTCCGGAGCTAAGTCATGAAATTCCAGGCCATAATAGAACATCAGCCCCCTCACGAAGGGATCCATCGGGAATCCTAACCCCCGAAGGAAGTGAGACATGAATACTACGCTCTCACCAGGCTGGGGACTGGGAATCGCCTGCCTTTGAGCAGGCAACCTGTGCAAAATTTTGGCGGTCAAGAACTTAGCCTCTCTCAACTTTAGCATGTCCTCCTCCGTGACGGAGGAGGGCATCCATCGGCCTTGAAGGTTGGAACCGGACATTGTCGAAGGTCCGAAGCGCCTGGAATCTGGAGCCTGGGGTGTTGGAACTCGAGGCGACGGGCAAACTTGTTTTGAGATTGGAGAAAAGGAGTAAGGCCTTGGTCTCTTTATAAGAGGTTGAATACCAGGAGCCCTCCCCGTAACCATTTGGGACTCGCCTTTAATCGAGAATACATGCTAACGGGCACGATTGGGTTACCCACGTCCATATTGATGAGAATTCCGTAAATAAAGGGGACACGATCTCTGCTTTGACAAGACGTGCCAAGGAAACCGCCTCGCAAAACACACTGAGGTGGGAAAGTGAAAACGATTCGAATAAAGGCTTGGCCGTAGTGTGATGTCACGCTGCGGAATACGTCAGCAGATTAGATTTGTGTTAATATTATTCTCTCCGTGGCAATACGTGGAAACTTATTTTGCAGAGCCGGACACTACACTTGGTGCTTACAAACTTCTATGAAGAATTTGGAGGAGGAACCCACCTTGCAACGCTGAAGACAATCTACGCGCCGGACTCGTCGTCATTGAAGCCTGGTTCAGGGGCTACTGAGGGAGTCCTGGATTAGGGGGTGTTCGGGTAGCCGGACTATACCTTCAGCTGGACTCCAGGAATGTGAAAATACGAGATTGAAGACTCCGTCCCGTGTCCGGATGGGACTTTCCTTGGCGTGGAAGGCAAGCTTGGCGATGCGGATATTCAAGATCTCCTACCATTGTAACCGACTTTGTGTAACCCTAACCCTCTCCGGTGTCTATATAAACCGGAGGGTTTTAGTCCGTAGGACAACTTCATCATACAACAATCATACCATAGGCCAGCTTCTAGGGTTTAGCCTCCTTGATCTCGTGGTAGATCTACTCTTGTACTACCCATATCATCAATATTAATCAAGCAGGACGTAGGGTTTTACCTCCATCAAGAGGGCCCGAACCTGGGTAAAACACCGTGTTCCTTGCCTCCTATTACCATCCGGCCTAGACGCACAGTTCGGGACCCCCTAGCCAAGATCCGCCGGTTTTGACACCGACAAGCCTCTATATTCATCGGACCACATACATCAGTATGTATGGTTTCCAACAAATCTATTGCTCGCTCCATTGTTCCGGAGAATGGCGTTTTAGTCATCTTGCCCATGAGGCATGGTTCGCAAGTACCACGTGATTCATAATCAAGTGATTCCAAAAGTCCATCAAAATGGAGTTTCTTCATGCGCTTTACACCAATATGACCTAAACGGCAGTGCCACAAATAAGTTGCACTATCATTATCAACTCTGCATTTTTTGGCTTCAATATTATGAATATGTGTATCACTACTATTGAGATTCATCAAGAATAGACCACTCTTTAAGGGTGCATGACCATAAAAGATATTACTCATATAAATAGAACAACCATTATTCTCAGATTTAAATGAATAACCGTCTCGCATCAAACAAGATCCAGATATAATGTTCATGCTCAATGCTGGCACCAAATAACAATTATTTAGGTATAAAACTAATCCCGAATGTAGATGTAGAGGTAGCGTGCCGACCGCGATCACATCGACTTTGGAACCATTTCCCATGCGCATCGTCACCTCGTCCTTAGCCAATCTTCGCTTAATCCATAGTCCCTGCTTCGAGTTGCAAATGTTAGCAACTGAACCAGTATCAAATACCCAGACACTACTGCAAGCATTAGTAAGGTACACATCAATAACATGTATATCACATATGCCTTTTTTCACCTTTCCATCCTTCTTCTCCACCAAATACTTGGGGCAGTTCCGCTTGCAGTGACTAGTTCCTTTGCAGTAGAAGCACTCAGTCTCAGGCTTAGGTCCAAACTTGGGTTTCTTCACTTGAGCAGCAACTGGCTTGATGTTCTTCTTGAAGTTCCCCTTCTTCCCTTTACTCTTTTTCTTGAAACTGGTGGTCTTGTTGACCATCAACACTTGATGTTTTTTCTTGATTTGTACTTCCGCAGCCTTTAGCATTGCAAAGAGCTCGGGAATCGTCTTATCCATCCCTTGCATATTATAGTTCATCACGAAGCTCTTGTAGCTTGGTGGCAGTGATTGAAGAACTCTGTCAATGACACTATCATCAGGAATATTAACTCATAGTTGAGTCAAGTGGTTGTGGTACCCAGACATTCTGAGTATATGTTCACTGACAGAACTATTCTCCTCCATCTTGCAGCTGTACAACTTATTGGAGACTTCATATCTCTCAATCTGGGCATTTGCTTGAAATATTAACTTCAACTCCTAGAACATCTCATATGCTCCATGACGTTCAAAATGTCGTTGAAGTCCCGGTTCTAAGCCGTAAAGCATGGCACACTGAACTATCGAGTAGTCATCAGCTTTGCTTTGCCAGGTGTTCATAACATCTGGCGTTGCTCCTGTAGCGGGTTTGTCACCTAGCGGTGATTCTAGGACATAGTTCTTCTATGCAGCAATGAGGATAATCCTAAAGTTATGGACCTAGTCCGTGTAGTTGCTACCATCATCTTTCAACTTAGCTTTCTCTAGGAACACATTAAAATTCAACGGAACAACAGCACAGGCCATCTATCTACAACAACATAGACATGCAAAATACTATCAGGTACTAAGTTCATGATAAATTAAAGTTCAATTAATCAAATTACTTAAGAACTCCCACTTAGATAGACATCCCTCTAATCATCTAAGTGATCACGTGAGCCACATCAACTAAACCATGTCCGATCATCACGTGAGATGGAGTAGTTTTCAATGGTGAACATCACTATGTTGATCATATCTACTATATGATTCACGCTCGACCTTTAGGTCTCCTATGTTCCGAGGCCATATCTGCATATGCTAGGCTCGTCAAGTTTAACCCGAGTATTCTGCGTGTGAAAAACTGGCTTGCACCCGTTGTATGTAAACGTAGAGCTTATCACACCCGATCATCACGTGGTGTCTCGGCACAACGAACTTTCGCAACGGTGCATACTCAGGGAGAACACTTATACCTTGAAATTTAGTGAGAGATCATCTTATAATGCTACCATCGATCTAAGCAAAATAAGATGCATAAAAGATAAACATCACATGCAATCAATATAAGTGATATGATATGGCCATCATCATCTTGCGCCTTTGATCTCCATCTCCAAAGCACCGTCATGGTCACCATCGTCACCGGCTTGACACCCTGATCTCCATCGAAGCATCGTTGTCGTCACGCAAACTATTGCCTCCACGACTATCGCTACCACTTAGTGATAAAGTAAAGCAATTACATGGCGATTGCATTTCATACAATAAAGCGACAACCATATGGCTCCTACCAGTTGCCGATAACTGTGTTACAAAACATGATCATCTCATACAATAAAATTTAGCATCATGTCTTGACCATATCACATCACAACATGCCCTGCAAAAACAAGTTAGACGTCCTCTACTTTGTTGTTGCAAGTTTTACGTGGCTGCTATGGGCTGAGCAAGAACCGTTCTTACCTACGCATCAAAAACCACAACGCGGTATAGTGATTGCTTTTTGATCTTCAGAAAGAACCCTGTTCATTGAATTTGATTCAAGTAAAGCTAGAGAAACAGACACCTACTAGCCACCTGTGTGCGAAGCATGTCGGTAGAACCAGTCTCGCGTAAGCGTACGCGTAATGTCGGTCTGGGCCACTTCATCCAACAATGCCGCTGAATCAAGAATCAACTAGTGACGGCAAGCAATATGTATATACCCACGCCCACAACTCCTTTGTGTTCTACTCGTGCTTATGACATCTACGCATAAACCTGGCTCGGATGCCACTGTTGGGGAACGCAGTAATTTCAAAAAAAATCCTACGCACACACAAGATAATGTTGATGTATGAGAGTGTCGTCCATGTACCCTCGTAGACTATAAGCGGAAGCGTTATGACAACGCGGTTGATGTAGTCGTACATCTTCACGATCGACCGATCCTAGTATCGAACGTACGACACCTCTGTGATCTGCACACATTCAGTTTGGTGATGTCCCACGAACTCATGATTCAGAAGAGCTTCGAGGGAGAGTTCTGTCAGCACGACGGCGTGATGACGGTGTTGATGAAGCTATCGACACAGGGCTTCGCCTAAGCACTGCTATGATATGACTGAGGTGGATCATGGTGGAGGGGCGCACCGCACACGGCTAAAAGATCAATGATCAAATTGTGTGTCTATGGGGTGCCCCCCTCCCCGTATATAAAGGAGTGGAGGAGGGGAAGAGGCCGTCCCTCCCAGGCGCGCCCCAAGGGGAGTCCTACTCCCACCGGGAGTAGGACTCCAACCCTTCCAAGAGTAGGAGTACGAGAGAGGGAAGGAGGAGAGAGGGGAGGAAAGGGGAGCGCCGTCCCCCTCCTTGTCCAATTCGGACTAGAGGAAGAGGGGGCGCGTAGCCTGCCCTGGCCGCCCCTCCTCTTTGAGGGAGTCCTGGATTAGGGGGTCTCCGGACAGCCGGACTATATCTTTTGGCCGGACTATTGGACTATGAAGATACAAGATTGAAGACTTCGTCCCGTGTCCGGATGGGACTCTCCTTGGCGTGGAAGGCAAGCTTGGAAATACGGATATGTAGATCTTCTTCCTTGTAACCGACTCTGTGTAACCCTAGCCCCCTCCGGTGTCTATATAAACCGGATGGTTTAGTCCGTAGGACAACATACAATCATACCATAGGCTAGCTTCTAGGGTTTATCCTCTACGATCTCATGGTAGATCAACTCTTGTAATACTCATATAATCAAGATCAATCAAGCAGGACGTAGGGTATTACCTCCATCGAGAGGGGCCTAACCTGGGTAAACATCGTGTCCCCTGCCTCCTGTTACCATCTGCCTTAGACACACAGTTTGGGACCCCCTACCCGAGATCCGCCGGTTTTGACACTTACATTGGTGCTTTCATTGAGAGTTCCACTGTGCCGTCACCATAAGGCTTGATGGATCCTTCGATCATCGGTAACAATGCGGTCCTGAGTGAGGTTTTCCTCCCCGGACAGATCTTCTTATTCAGCGGCTTCGCACTGCGGGCCAACTCACTTGGCCATCTGGAGCAGATTGAGAGCTACGCCCCTGGCCATCAGGTCAGGTTTGGAAATTTAAACTACACTGCCGACATCCGCGGAGACTTGATCTTCGACGGATTCGAGCCCGTGTCAGGTGCGCCGCATGATCACGACGAGCATGATTTAGCTCTGTCGTCGGATAGTGTTCGGGAGATCACACTTGCAACTACTCCGGCCTTCAATCCGGAGCAAATTAAGCCATCCCAGGACGGGTGGATAGACCCCGCCATGGAGGCCACACTCTTAGTGGCAATAGAGCCGGATACTGACTTCACCCCTTACAAGAGCCGTGTTGCCAAACCACCGAATTCGTCTCCGACCACGGACTCCGAGCCGCCTGCGTCCATGCCTATTGAATCTGATTGGGCGCCGATCATGGAGTTCACCTCCGCGGATATCTTTCAGCACTCACCTTTCGGCGACATGGTAAATTCATTAAGGTCTCTCTCCTTGTCAGGAGAACCTTGGCCTAACTATGTTCGGCTAGAATGGGATGCGGACGACGAAGAAATTCGCTCCTCACCCACCACCCACTTAGTAGCCATTGTCGACGATTTAACCGACATGCTCGACTTCGACTCCGAAGACATCGACGGTATGGACGACGATGCAGGAGACGAACAGGAACCACGGCCCACGGGGCGCTGGACCGCCGCCTCATCATATGATATATACATGGTGGACACCCCCAAAGAAGGCAATGGCGACGGGACAGCGGGGGATGACCCCTCCAAGAAGCAACACAAGCGCCGACGTCAGCGGTGCCGCTCTAATTCCCACCATAGCAAAAGTAGTGATACCGGCACAAGAGACAATAACACTCCGGATAGTGCCGAAGACGACAACAATCCCCTCCAACATGATTTAGAGCGGGAGGGTGAACAAGCTAGCCCTCAAGAGCGGGCAGCAGATAGAGAATCATAGGAGGACAATTACATGCCTCTCTCCGAAGATGAGGTGAGCCTCACCGACGAAGAATTTACCGTGCCTGAGGATCCCGTCGAGCAGGAGCGCTTCAAGCGCCGGCTTATAGCCACATCAAATAGCTTGAAGAAAAAGCAACAACAGCTTCGAGCTGATCAAGGTTTGCTAGCAGACAGATAGACCGAAGTCCTTGCGGCCGAGGAATACGAACTCGAGCGCCCCTCCAAGAGTTACCCAAAGCGCAGGTTGCTACCCGACTCGAGGAGGAAGCATTGAAACCTACATCACCAGTGTACGATGTGGCTGACCGGCCACCTCGTGGCCGAGCCAGAGAGGTGTTTCAGCCTGAAGTTCAGCATGTACCCCGCCACCACTCAAACAAAAAATACCAAGGCCCAGGGCAACACACGGGACCTGCGAGACGTATTGGAAAGCAGGGCAAAACATGCAAGGTCGATATACGGGTCACGGGGGCGCGCGCCAACGCACGACGATGACCGTCACGCCGTATACACTAAAAGTAAATCCGGCCGGGCCGAATACAGTAGACAAGACTCATATGAACTGCGTCGTGATATAGCCCGGCACAAAGGCGCCACACACCCCCTATGATTCACTAATGAAGTTATGGATCACGAATTCCCGGAGGGTTTTAAACCCGTAAATATCGAATCGTATGATGGTACAATAGATCCTGCTGTATGGATTGAGGATTTCCTCCTCCACATCCACATGGCTCGCGGTGATGATCTGCATGCCATCAAGTACCTCCCACTAAAACTCAAAGGACTAGCTCGGCATTGGCTGAATATCTTGCCAGCAGACTCCATCGGCAGTTGGGAGGATTTGGAAGACACATTCCTTGACAACTTCCAGGGCACTTATGTGCGATCACTGGATGCTGATGACTTGAGCCATATAACTCAACAGCCAGGGGAATCGGCCAGGCAATTTTGGACACGGTTCCTAACTAAGAAAAACCAAATCGTCGACTGTCCGATGCAGAGGCCTTAGCGGCATTCAAGCATAACATCCGTGACGAGTGGCTCGCCCGGCACCTCGGCCAGGAGAAGCCGAAGTCTATGGCAGCCCTCACAACACTCATGACCCGCTTTTGCACGGGCGAGGATAGCTGGCTGGCTCGCGGCAACAACACATCAAGGAATCTGGGCACTTCGGATACCAAAGATGCCAACGTCATACCACGTCGCAACAGACACAACCGCCGCAACAACGGCGATAACACCGATGATACGGCAGTCAATGCCGGATTCAGAGGCTCTAGATCCGGCCAATGGAAAAAGCCATTCAAAAGAAGTACTCTGGGCCCGTCCAATTTGGATCGCATACTTGATCGCTCGTGTCAAATACACGGCACCCCCGATAAGCCAGCCAATCACACCAACAGAGAATGTTGGGTGTTCAAGCGGGCCGGCAAGTTGAATGCCGAAAACAAGGACAAGGGGTTGCATAGCGGTGACGAGGAGGAGCCCCGGCCGCCGAACACGGGAGGACAGAAGAGTTTCCCCCCACAAGTGAAGACGGTGAACATGATATACACAACCCACATTCCCAAGAGGGAACGGAAGCATGCACTAAGGGACGTCTATGCGATGGAGCCCATCGGCCCAAAGTTCAACCCATGGTCCTCTTGTCTGATCACCTTCGATCACAGGGACCACCCCACTAGTATCCGTCATGGCGGATCCGCCGCATTGGTCCTAGACCCCATCATTGACGGATTTCACCTCACTCGAGTCCTTATGGACGGTGGCAGCAGCCTGAACATGCTCTATTAGGATACAATGCACAAAATGGGTATAGATCCCTCGAGGATCAAACCCACCAAAACCACCTTTAAGGGCGTCATCCCAGGTGTAGAGGCCCATTGCACGGGCTCAATCACACTGGAAGTGGTCTTCGGAGCTCCGGACAACTTTCGAAGCGAGGAGTTAATCTTTGATATCATCCGTTCCGCAGTGGCTATCACACACTGCTCGGGTGAACCGCATTTGCAAAATTCAATGCGGTACGGCATTACGCATACCTCAAGCTCAAGATGCCAGGACCTAGGGGGATCATAACAGTCAATGGAAACACAGAACGCTCGCTCCGCACGGAAGAGCATACTGCGGCCCTTGCAACAGAAGCACAAAGCAGCCTTTTAAGGCAAACCGCCAATTCGGCGATACAGCCCCCGGACACCGTCAAGCGAGTCTGGAGTAACCTGCAACAGGATCGCCTGGCACGTTCAGAGCTCGCCTAGCAATTCGGCCCCCGTCCCAGTCCCAATCAAGCGACAAAATCCGTGCTGCGCGTACATAATTACGCACTGAAAATACCTTGGGCATAGGCGGGGGCACGATCAGGGCACGTCCCGCAATGCGGCTTAACCGCCCTAGGGGATGTATACCTTTATCATTTTTTTCTCTTTCAGGACCTTACTCTCTGGAAATCCTTTTCGGCAGTATGATTGCCGGACACATTACGGGAAGGAACACCCAAGGAGGCAAGAAGCTAAGACGTACAAGAGAACCCCCAGGTGGTCTCTACTAAAAATCGATATACCCACTTTTTATTACCCATACGCAGCTTGCCCTTAGATAGGACATGTCAAATAGTCCTACTTTTTTGCTTATTGCACTACTTGTATCAGTACGCTTCGACGTAGTATTTAAATAACAATGCATAGCATCAGTCTATTATTGCATTATCCATCCCCTTTTTCTTATATGTTCATTTACGACAACTTGCACCCGTACATTCTGGTACGATCAGTACACCAGGGGCTTTCGTTTACCCCATAATACGGCGTGAGAAGTCCGAACACTTTCGACAGTGCGGCACCCCGAACTTATAGCATTATATGCACCAGCTCCGAATCATGTCTTGGGTCAATAGTTGGGTTTGCCCGGCTCCCATGTTTTGGTACCTTACGTTCCGCTATATCGGCTAAGGTAGCGCTGGGAGAACTACTGCGATTGTGTCCCGGTTCTTCCGGACGAGCACCTCAGTAGAGAAAGCCGAAAACTGAATGTCATGATAAGGCGAGAGTTGGTCTTTGTTCGAGAGGTCTCAAGTCCTTAAAGACTTTTTCCGCTTCAGGCGAGGAGTCGGCCTTGCCTGACTTAGGCGTATATAGCGCCCCAAATTCGGCCTTCGAAATACTAGGGGCTTTGCCAAAATTTAAAATTGTAGACTTCTATGGCTAAGTGAGAGTGATAAAGCCTTATAGTCTGATTGCCTGGTTCGTTGTGTTGAACACCTCCCTCTAAGGACCCAAAATTGGGATAAAGAGTGCTCAGGTTTATCCCGAACACCCCAGTACTAGTTACATGCGGGCAAAAGCCGATGACTGGCCAACTCTCAGATTTTATAAACGGCCGCACATAAGGTAATATTTTAAATTCAAAAAGTGTTGCATAGCGCAAATGAACTCGTTTCACATTACAGGATCACATGAGCATGTTCATTCAAAAATTACATCTCTAGTACATTCCTCCGCCATAGGGTGGGAACCCTTCAGGACACTGTTATAATACATTTTGGGGCAACGATGCTCCTTGCCCTCCGGTGGCCCCTCCTTCACAAGCTTTACAGCATCCAGCTTCGCCCAATGCACCTTCACCCGGGCAAAAGCCATGCGCCCACCCTCGATGCAGACGAACCGCTTTATGACTTCAAGCCGTGGGCAGGCATCCACAAGCCGCCTCACCAGACCGAAGTAGCTGCTAGGCAGGGGATCACCAGGCCACATCCGGACCATAAGACCCTTCATGGCCTGTTCAGCCGCCTTGTGAAACTCAACCAGTGGCTTCAGCTGGTCGCTCAAGGCCATTGGGTGTTCGGTCCCAGTATACTGAGACCAGAACAACTTTTCCGTCGAGCTCCCCTCCTCAGCTCGGTGAAACTCCGTGGCATCCAGTACACTGCGGGGAAGATCTGCGAACGCTCCTGGAGAGCTCCGAACTCGGGTAAGTAAAAGGAAAGTTTCCTTCACATGCTTGCTTTGCATAATGAATGCCTTACCCGCTGCTATCTTCTTCACCGCATCAATCTCCTGGAGGGCCTTGTGGGCTTCAGCCTTGGCGCTTCATGCGCTTTCGAGCGCCTTCGCAAGCTCGGACTCCCGCGTCTTAGAGTCAAGCTCCAAGGACTCGTGTTTTTTGGCAAGAGCCTCGAGCTCTTGCTGCACCTCGCCTACCCGGGCTTCTTGCTTTTACCCCTCAATGCGCTCCTTGGCCGCTTTGTCTTCGGCCTCGGACAACGCCTTCTTCAGGGTCGCCACCTCGATCGTGGCCCCTAGCAAATTCATGATGATCCTATTACTTACCTTTGCTCTCCTCGAGCTGCCTCTTGGTAAGGCCGAGCTCATCCTTGGACCGCTCAAGGTCCTGCTTCAGTGCAGCGACCTCCGTAGTATGTGCGGCAGCGGCCAGCAGTGAAGCCTGCATATGCACATAGACATATTCTGATTAGACTCCTGAGTCATAATTTGATCCTCTATTTGGCCTTTCTTCGCGAACGCCAAACAGAGCATCAGGGGCTATTGTCTATGCGATAATATTTTCCTATTTTTTGATTGCTTACCTGAAAGCCTGTTAGGAGGCTGGCACAAGCTTCGGTTAGTCCGTTTTTGGCGGACTGAACTTTCTCGATCACCGCACTCATGATAGTGCGGTGCTCTTCGTCGATGGAAGCGCCACGAAGCGCTTCCCGCAAGTTATCCGGTGCCTCTGGATGGACAGAGGCCACCGACACAGGCGGCTTGCCCCCCTTAACGGGGGATCGCCTGCCGGAGTCCGGAACCACCGAAGGTTCCGGTGCAGTGTTTGGCTGGGGGCCGAACTTGGAGCCCGTGGGAGTCTTGCTCCCTTTGCACCCAGGGTCCGGAAGGTTGCCTCGAGGCGCCCCCAGGACTACCTCCCCTCGGCTCAGTGCCTTTTGAGACAACACCTCGACGTTGTCCGTAGGGCAAGGGGTGGAGGCGGTCGGAAGTGATTCGCTATTCATATCCGACGAGTCCAAAGAACCGTCCGACGAAGATACGTCGAGACGGGCTCGGGACGGATTGCATAATCATATTCGACATAAGGAGAAGCAGTGCAATAAAACATACCATGAATTACTATGGTATTCGGATACTTACGACTTTGCCAGGGGCTTGTCCCTGGGTAACCACTCGTTGTCACTGTAGGCGGCCGTCGTGGAGTAGTCAGGAAGGAGGGTCCTTCCCTTCTTGGACCCTTCGGCCTCCCCGGTTAGGGCGGCCTTCCTTTTCTTATCTCCCCCGGCTGGGGGGGAGAACTTTTCTCTTCCTCCTCCTCGTTTTCGTGGGAGGAGTGCGCTTCGGAATTATCGGACGATGTGTCCGATATAACCTTGCGCCGGAGACCCTTTCGGGTCCCCGTGGCCTTCTTCTTGCCCTTCTTCACCGGCACCTCGTAAGGCGTCGGAGCCAACATCTCCGTTAGGAGAGCATCTGGAGGATCTTCAGGCAGGGGGGCTGGGCAATCGATCTGCTCCGCTGTCTCTACCCAGTCCTGTTAGTGGCATGGAAGCTTAGATCCCGCACATGATTAAATCGGGGCAAATAAATATCCTGTGAGATATAAAAACTTACCGGATTGGCATGGCGCTTTGCGCTGAGTCCGCGGTCCTCGGTAAGGGGAGGAGGTACCTCGGCGCCCTTGAACAGCACCTTCCAGACGTCCTTGTGCGTCGTGTCGAAGAGCTCTCGCAGCGTCTGGTGCTTGGCTGGCTCGAACTCCCACAAATTGAATACCCGTCGTTGACACGGGAGGATCCGGCGGAAGAGCATGACCTGGACTACGTTGACGAGCTTGATTTTCTTGCTCATCATGTTCTTGATGCAAGTCTGGAGTCTGGTCAGCTCTACCGGAGAACCCCGGGACAGGCCCTTCTCTTTCCAGGAAGTGAGCCGCGTGGGGATTCCAAATTGAAATTCGGGGGCCGCCACCCAGTTGGTGTTGCGCGGCTCGGTGATGTAGAACCACCCCGATTGCCACCCCTTTATGGTCTCCACAGAGGAGCCTTCGAGCCAGGTGACGTTAGGCATTTTTCCCACCATGGCGCCTCCGCACTCTGCTTGCTGGCCGACCACCACCTTCAGTTTAACATTGAAGGTCTTCAGCCACAGGCCGAAGTGGGGCCTGATGCGGAGGAAGGCCTCGCACACGATGATAAACGCCAAGATGTTGAGGATGAAATTGGGGTCCAGATCATGAAAATCCAGGCCGTAGTAGAACATGAGCCCGCGGACAAACGGGTGAAGGGGAAATCCCAATCCGCGGACAAAGTGGGTAAGGAAAACTACCCTCTCATGGGGTTTGGGCGTAGGGATGATCTGCCCCGCATCTGGCAGCCGGTGCGCGATATCCGCGGCCAGATGTCCGGCTTCCCGTAGCTTTGTGATGTTCTCCTCTGTGACGGAGGAGACCATCCACTTGCCTCCCGCTCCGAACATGCTTGGAGTGGTTTGAGGAGAAAGACGCAAACTTGGGCGCTGGAGCTTGAGTGTGCGAGAATGGATAAGCAAGGAGGAGGAAGGCGTGGGTAAAAAGGGTGAATCTTTGTCCCTTTATAAGGGCGGAAGAGGCGATGCGCCTCCCCACTTACCTGGTAAAATAACTTATTCCCCAAACATCATAATTGATGGCGCGGTTGGGTTACCCATACCCGTATTGATGAGAATCCTGTGATAAGGGGACACGATCTCTGCTTCGACAAGACGTGTCAAGAAAACCGCCTTACGATATGTGCAGTGCTGGTTGAGAAAAACGGTTCAAATAATGACCAGGCCATGGCATGATGTCATGTTGCAAAACATGTGAGCAGATTAGATTTGTGGAAATATTATTCTCTCTATGGTGGTATGTGGAACTTGTTTTGCAGAGCCGGACACTATCCTTGTGTTCAAAATCTTCTATGGGGTATTCGGAGGAAGAACCCGCCTTGCAATGCCGAAGACAAAACTGCGCGCCGGACTCATCGTCATTGAAGCCTGGTTCAGGGGCTACTGAGGGAGTCCTGGATTAGGGGGTCTCGACAGCCGGACTATATCTTTTGGCCGGACTGTTGGACTATGAAGATACAAGATTGAAGACTTCGTCCCGTGTGCGGATGGGACTCTCCTTGGCGTGGAAGGCAAGCTTGGCAATACGGATGTGTAGATCTTCTTCCTTGTAACTGACTCTGTGTAACCCTAGCCCCCTCCGGTGTCTATATAAACTGGAGGGTTTAGTCCGTAGAACAACATACAATAATACCATAGGCTAGCTTCTAGGGTTTAGCCTCTACAATCTCGTGGTAGATCAACTCTTGTAATACTCATATCATCAAGATCAATCAAGCAGGACGTAGGGTATTACCTCCATCGAGAGGGCCCGAACCTGGGTAAACATCGTGTCCCCTGCCTCCTATTACCATCCGCCTTAGACCCACAGTTCGGGACCCCCTACCCGAGATCCGCCAGTTTTGACACCGACACTCTTCTCCACTAAGGCCCAATAGGCCCATTACACTCCCCGGGGGGTTTCGGTAACCCCCCGGTACTCCGGTATTTATCCGAACTTGCCCGGAACCCTTTCGAAGTCCAAATATAGTCATCGAATATATCGATCTTTATGTCTCAACCATTTCAAGACTCCTCGTCATGTCCATGATCAAATCTGAAACTCCGAACTACCTTCGGTACATCAAAACACATAAACTCATATTACTGATTGTCACTGAACGTTAAGCGTGCGGACCCTACGGGTTCGAGAACTATGTAGACATGACCGAGACTCATCTCCGGTCAATAACCAATAGCGGAACCTGGATACTCATATTGGCTCCTACATATTCTACGAAGATCTTTATCGATCAAACCACATAACGGTATACGTTGTTCCCTTTGTCATCGGTATGTTACTTGCCCGAGATTCGATCGTCGGTATCTCAATACCTAGTTCAATCTCGTGACTGGAAAGTCTCTTTACTCGTTCCGTAATGATACATCCCGCAACTAACTCATTAGCTACATTGCTTGCAAGGCTTATTGTGATGTACATTACCGAGAGGGCCCAGAGAAAACTCTCCGACAATCGAAGTGACACATCCTAATCTTGATCCATGCCAGCTCAACAAACACCATTGGAGACACCTGTAGAGCACCTTTATAAACACCCAGTTACGTTGTGGCGTTTGGTAGCACACAAAGTGTTCCTCCGGTATTCGGGAGTTGCATGATCTCATAGTCATAGGAACATGTATAGTTATGGAGAAAGCGATAGCAACAAACTAAATGATCTCGTGCTAAGCTAACGGATGGGTCAAGTCAATCACATCATTCTCTAATGATGTGATCCCGTTAATCAAATGACAACTCATGTCCATGGTTAGGAAACTTAACGATCATTGATTCAACGAGCTAGTCAAGTAGAGGCAAACTAGTGACACTCTGTTTGTCTATGTATTCACACATGTACTAAGTTTCCGGTTAATACAATTCTAGCATGAATAATAAACATTTATCATGATATAAGGTAATATAAATAACAACTTTATTATTGCCTCTAGGGCATATTTCCTTCAGTACTATCCTCATGATCGTTATCGTGGAGCTTGGTCATCGCGAAGTGTTCTTGGGGTGGAGAAACTTTGGCCTTCATGTGTTCTTGTTCCGCCTTGGGAACACCAATGTAGAGGTCGTCGAGGGATTTGTAGTTCTCGAGGAAGATAGTATTGGAGATGTCGTTGTCGAATCCCATCATGAAGTGAAACTTCATCCAAATGGGATCGTCCACGCCGGCTCGTCACAAGGCATTCTGCATCTCCTTGAAGTATGCGTCGATGGACTTGGATCCTTGGATGGTGTTCTCCAATTGGCGTAGAAGTTGTTCCGTGTAGGTTGGAGGCACAAACTCTCTCTGCAAAGCTCTCTTCATCTTGGGCCAACTCATGCCGTAGCTCTCCGAAGGTGTGTGAAGCCAACATGTGGACACGTAGTCATGGGAGTTCGTTGTGGCGCACTTCACTTGATCTTCGGGAGGAACTTGATGTAGCTTGAGGTAGTCATCCATCAAGCGCTCCCACTCGAGATACTCCTCGGGTTCTTGAGTCCCATAGAAAGGAATCATGTGGTCGGTGTCAAGGTCATAGTAGCTCGTGGAAGTCGCGGACTTGAGCATGGGGAGCCTCTGTTGACGTGCTTGTGGGCGAAAATGCCGCATGTCCAAAGGCGAAGATGCCTTGAAGTCGCTTGGCGAAGATGCCAAGGGAGATGGTGAAGTCGTTGAGCGATTGTTGGTGTTGATCTCTTGACATTCACGTTCTCGTCGGTGATGGTGTCGATGCCGATGTGATCTTGCCGGAGATGGTAGCTCGGTGTCACATCCCTAGTCTGGTATGACTTAGACTAGCTAGCCATTTGTGCATCATATTTAAATTTCATTTAAATTTGAAATGAGGATTGGTGGAACCCTCAGAATCATTTTTTGAAAATGACCCAAATAAAAATTTCTCCAAAAGGGTCCAAGAAAATGCTCATGTTGCCCTCTGAAAATATTGGACAGAGATAAAAATCAAAACAATATCTTTAGGAGCTCATGGATATTTATTTTGGCCATTTGGATTAATTCGATAAATATTTGCATTGGAAATATATTTCTATATATATGAAATATGGTCCAAAAATTATGTCATTTATAAAGGAGCTCTGGAATAATATATCTAGCTCCTGCAAAAAATTGGCATAAGGTAATAAATTGATTTAGTATTTTATTAAATCAAAACAAATGTCAGAAAAAAATTAGAAAACAGAAATAAAAGAAGGAGGGGCTTACCTGGGGCTTCCCCTGTGCAGCCCAGCCGCAGCAGGCCGGCCCAGCCAGCAGGCGGCCCAGCCCACCTGGCCCCCCTCCTCTGTCGTCTTCCTCCCCGATAGGGGAACGGCGCGTGCCGACGCGCGCGCACCGCCGCGCCTCCACCTCCTGCTTCCCCTGGCCACCTCCTGCTTCCTCCTCGTCGCCTGGAACGCCCCGGACGACACCACGCAGCCCCGACCGCCCTCTCACTCTCTCCCGAACTCTTCCCCCCTCTTCTGCTCCCTCTCCCTCTCGAGCCCGAGCGCAGCCGCAGCCATGCCACCGTAACACCGCGGCCACCGTCTCCCCCTCGACCCCTCGCTGTGCCTGCAAGCTCCGCCTCGACCCCCTCTTCCTCTCCACCGAGCCAC
>NC_041392.1:255373000-255382089 GCF_002162155.2 Triticum dicoccoides | reverse complement strand
GAGCGCCGCCCCCGACGTTTTCCCCCTCCTCGGCCACCGGAGATCCGCCTCGCCGTCCCGCTCGCTCCGACGCTTCCCCGGCCCCGTCGTCTGCACCGGCCAACTCCCCGTGAGCCCCTCTTCCTTCTCCCCCTAGTCACGTTGCTCGAGCTGCCCCCAAACCCCGTTGGCCATCACAGCCGAGAGCTCGGCTCCGCCAGCCATGGCGCCACCATGGCCAGGGCCACCGCAGCCCGCGCCTGAGCACGTCACCGTGCTCGGTGAACCCCCAGGAGCACGTAGCACTCTTCGTTTTCTCCTTTAGTACGCCATAGCATCGCCACCGATCGCGCCCGAACTCCGGCCGCCGCCCCGAGCCTCGCTCCGGCGAGCTCCGCCGCCCCCGCAGCCTCCCGCATGAACCACTAGATGCGCGCGAGCCTGGGCTTCGCGTGGGTGGTCTCCGCCGCCCGAATGGTCGCCGGAACGGCGATCCCGAGCCCCTCCACCGCGTTTGCTGCCGCCGGTGGCTAAACGCCGGCGTTTTAGCCCCGGTTGACCAGGGGGTTTGACCTCCCCTGGCTCAATGACAGTGGGCCCCGTCGGCAGGTGATTAGCTTAGTGCTAATCACCGTTAACTAACCCCCCCTGACACTGACAGTGGGCCCCGGTGCCCCCTAACCTTTTAATTAAACTAAATTAACCCCTGTTAACCCCCCTGTCACTGACGTATGGGTCCCACACGTCAGGTTTGACCCGGACCAGCCCAGTTGACCGCTGACGTCGTGCTGACGTCATGCTGGCGCTATAATATGATTTCTGGAATTAAATTTAATCAGAAAATTCCAGAAATTGTTTTAAACTTCAAAAATTCATAACAATTCAACCGTAGCTCAGATTAAAATAATTTATATATGAAAAATTATCAGAAAAATGCAACCTTTCCATCTGTACTAGTTTCATGCATGAAAAACCAACTTATACATGCTGAATATGGGAAAACACATTATGGCATATATAAGAGACTTAATTTAGTAATGCATTTGAACCTTTGGTTCAAATGGACTTCAAACCAAATGTTTACTAGTTGCATTAGCTCAACAGCATCACATCTACATGCCATGTTCATGCATCATATTGTTGCATATGATTGTGTATTGATTGCCGGCACCGTTCCTTCTCGATAGGTCCTACTCCGGAGATGTTCCAGAGTACCTGTCTGTGAAGCAGCGCCTCCCTTGTTGATTTACCAGGCAAGCAAACCCCCTTGTTCATTTCGATAAAACCCTACTCTCTCGCTCCTGCTCTCAGTTATTGCATTAGGACAACAACGGTTCATCTGCTACTTTGTGCTGCGGTAGTTGAACCCATTCCTCTGCATGACCTGTCATTGCCACAGTAAATAGTTGAAACCCACTAGCATGTGTAGGAGTTGATTGAAGCCACTGATGTGTTCCTACCATGCTATGCCTGCTATTGCTTAGAGTTATGTCAGGTCTGATTCATTGGGAATGAATTGGAGTGTTACGATATGTTCTGATGCTGAGAGTGAAGTGTGTGAACACGATTTGGTAAAGGTAGCGGTGAGAGGCCATGTAGGAGTACATGGTGGGTTGTCTCACTGGAACCGTCCTTAAGCACTGAGTTCTATGTATGTTGTCCAATGACTCGATACTACCACACATTGGAATGCTTAAGTGCCCCTCTCGACTTATTAGCCAACTTGATCTCTGTCCAGGAGTCGCAACTAGTTTCTGGTATTTGTAGGTAGTGCTATTTTTCTACCAAGTGGCACCCGGCAGGGTGGGCTTGGGACAGACTAGGCACACGTGGCACGGTGTACCGAGTGGCACCCGGTTGGTGGGCTCGGGAACCCTGCTCACATCGTTTGGGGCCGTGAGCGACACCCCGGCCGGATCTCCTTGCGGATGGAACCCGAATAGGCGATAAACCTGGACTAGAGTCTTGTGTGGTTAGTCAGGTCGTGGCCGACACCCTCGCCAGGCTTCCGCTTGAAGGTTGCCGAGATACATGACGTGTACATGGCGGTAAGTGGCGAGAGCGTGTGTGAAGAAGTACACCCCTGCAGGGTTAACATGATCTATTCGAATAGCCGGGTCCGCGGTTATGGACTTCTTGGATGCTTACATGGTACATAGACAACTTGAAGTGGATACTATAAAATGCTCAAGACAAGTGTGAGTGCTATGGATGGCCTTCTCGTAGGGAGACGGGGATGAATCCATAGTAGTGTATTGTGTGGTGATTAGTGGACTCGTGTATGTTGTTTCACCTCAAGAGTTTCTGGTAGTCGTAGAACAGGATAGCCACAGAGTCAAAGCTGGCTTGCTGCAACTAAACCCCACGTTACCCTCTTGATACAAGTGCATGTATGATAGGATCTGATGTAAGTCTTGCTGAGTACCTTTGTACTCATGTTGCTTTATTTATGTTTTTGCAGCGGAGACTTCGGTCTTACTAGTGTTCTCGTGGACTTCGACTAGTAGCTAGTACCTCAGCTACGATCTTGATCGGATGTTGTAGATAGTCAGGCTCTTCAGCCTTTTTCATTTGTAGATGTCTGTACCCAGACATGTAATGCTTCCGCTTGTTGCTTGTATGCTCTGTATGATGGGTCTTGTGACCCCTGTTTGCAATAATTGCTATGACGGCTCTTCTGAGCCCTTATCTATATGAGTTGTTGAGTTATGCTGTGATGCCATGTTGTACAGCACATACTTGCATGTTATGCGTACGTGTAATGTGTATTGCTATGTGTGGGATCTGACTATCTAGTTGTTTATTCTTAGTAGCCTCTCTTACCGGGAAATGTCTCCTAGTGCTTCCACTGAGCCCTGGTAGCTTGCTGCTGCTCCGGAACACTTAGGCAGGCCGGCATGTGTCCTTCTTCGATCCTGTGTCTGTCCCTTCGGGAAAATGTCACGCGATGAATACCGGAGTCCTGCTAGCCCGCTACAGCCCGGTTCACCGGAGTCCTGTTAGCCCAGTGCTACAGCCTGGATTCACTCGCTGATGACCGACACGTTCGATGCTGGGTCATGAATGCCTGTCCCTGTAAGTTAGTGCCACTTTGGGTTTACGACTAGCCATGTCAGCCCGGGCTCTTTATCATATGGATGCTAGCGACACCATCATATACGTGTGCCAAAATGCGCAAACGGTCCCGGGCAAAGGTAAGGCGACACCCGTGGGGATACCGTGCGTGAGGCCACAAAGCGATATGAGGTGTTACATGCTAGATCGATGTGGCATCGAGTCGGGGTCCTGACAGCGCTGGTATCAGAGCCTGACTGCCTGTAGGATTACCAAGCCATACTGGTCGAAGTTGAGTCTAGAAATTCTTTAGTTATGTAAGGGAATTGATTGTGGGAAGGAACGTAAGGCTCTTTTTACTCCTTTACCTCATGACCTTCTGATCTGAGTCGTCCTATCTTTCCGACGGGGTTAAGGAACTAGGCTTCTCTTCCGTCTATCAGGGTCACGTGTTACTACTCCGTAGTTCCATAGGATTGGTTGATCAGAGTCATATCCCAGCTTTGAGTATTTCCGGTGTAGTCTGCTTAGTATGATCTCAGAACCTTGAGTAATACTGATGAGTATGTTACCACCCCATTTTTAGTAGGATGTCTCATTCTGAGCATTTTACTGTCGTTATGCTGCCGAAATTTCCCTAGGAGTTCGAGAGATACTAATTCCTTGTCCTACATTCTACATTCTATAGTTAATGTTGATTTCGTCCTTGGTTTCGTTTCTCAGGATGTCATCAGCTAAGCGAAGTTCCGTCGCTCGTAGCCAGAACCACGGAGATGGTAGGAATGAGGATCCTCCTGACCAGCCTTCGTTGACAGAGTTCATGTTAGAAATGGAGAGGAACAAGCGTGAGTCCAACCGCTTGTTGGCACGTATCAAGGAGAACACCGCACATCAGTTCAAAGGGTCTGCTACCATTCATGACTTCATTCGTTTGCACCCACCTACCTTTCATCATTCCATCGAGCCACTCGATGCAGATGACTGGCTCCGTAGCATCACCCATAAGCTGCGTTCCGCGAGCGTAGCTGAAGATGACAAGGTCACTTATGCCACATACCACCTGGAAGGTCCTGCTAGTCTTTGGTGGCAGAACTATGAGACTTTGCTTCCAGCCGGCCAGATTCCTACCTGGAAGGATTTCACTAAGGCTTTTCGCGAGCGTCACATTCCCCAGGCCCTCCTTGATCGCAAGAGAGAAGAGTTCTGCAGTTTCACCCAGAGTAAGATGGTTGTTGATGCTTATAGCAGAGAGTTCGAGAACCTTGCCCGCTATGCCACAGAAGAAGTGTCCACGGACGCCAAGAAGCAAGCTAGGTTCCGGAAGGGTCTCAACCCCAGGTTGCGTCGTGATCTCCACCTGCATCATTGTGATACATTCCAAGCCCTTGTGAACAAGGCCATCAATGCAGAGACAACTCAACTCACTTACGAGGAGTCTCGTAAGCACACCCGTGATTTGGGATCTCCGTCTGGCTCTAGTTCCCAGAAACGCCGGATTTGGGTTCCAAATTCCGCTCTTCCTTCCGGTTATACACCGAGGTCATCTCATGTGGTGCCTCCTCCAGCTCAGTCGTATGTTCCACCCAGGCCTACTGGTAGACCGTTTGTCAGTGCGGGTCCCCGTCCAACCTCAGGGACTTGCTTCACATGCGGGAAGCCACGACACTATGCACGTGATTGCTCTCAGACTAGTTATGCTCCACCCCAACCCGAGAAGACTGTTGGCTGTATTAAGCCATCACGCAAGATGATCAGTGTCAAGTCAGCCCCCACTGAACGTGGACGTGTGCATCACGTCTCAGCTAAAGACGCTCATGATGATCCAGATGTCGTTCTTGGCACACTCCTCGTCAATTGTCACCCAGCATCAGTTCTATTCGATACTGGAGCATCTCACTCCTTCATTTCTGAAAGCTATGCTAACTTGCACAACCTGTCATTTTGTGAAATGCCAACTCCGCTAGTCATCCAAACTCCTGGATCCAAATGGCAAACCTCTAGTGTAAGCCATGGTAACGAAATCCTTGTTGACAGACTTGTATTCCTTGCATCACTTGTAGCCCTCAAGTCTTCAGATATTAACATCATCTTGGGTATGGACTGGATGACAGCTCATCATGCCAAGATTAATTGTTACACAAGATCTGTTCAACTTACACACCCATCTGGCAAGATAGTCACCGTCTCCACTAGAGTTGCAAAGCGTCAGCTCTATTCTCTTAATGCCAGCCCTCTTCCAGACCTTGAAGATATTCCGGTAGTCCGTGACTTTCCGGATGTCTTTCCAGAGGAACTGCCAGGTGTTCCACCTGACAGAGATGTAGAGTTCGTCATAGATCTTATCCCAGGAACAGCTCCAATCTCCCGAAGACCTTACAAGATGGCACCCCTAGAACTAGCCGAGCTTAAGAAACAACTCGATGAGTCCTTGCAAAAGGGTTTCATCCGTCCTAGTTCTTCTCCTTGGGCTTGCCCCGTCCTCTTTGTCAAGAAGAAAGACGGTACGGACCGGATGGTCGTTGATTATCGTCCCGTTAATTTGGTCACGATAAAGAACAAGTATCCGCTTCCCAGGATCAACGACCTGTATGATCAGCTCGCCGGATCCTCAGTCTTCTCCAAGATGGATTTAAGGTTAGGCTACCATCAAATCAAGATCAGAAACGGGGACATTCCCAAGACAGCTTTTGTCACTCGTTATGGTCAGTACGAGTACACCGTCATGTCCTTTGGTCTAACCAATGCCCCAGCTACATTCTCCCGCTTGATGAACTCGATCTTCATGGAGTACTTAGATAAGTTCGTCGTGGTTTACCTCGATGATATTCTTATTTACTCGAAGAACGAGGAAGAGCATGCCGAACATCTTAGACTTGTGTTAGAAAAACTCAGAGAGCACCGCCTTTATGCCAAGTTCTCCAAGTGTGAATTTTGGTTGTCAGAAGTGACCTACTTAGGCCACGTAATCTCTGGTAAGGGCATTGCTGTCAATCCCGAGAGAGTTCAAGCCGTTCTCGATTGGACTCCACCTGAGACTGTTAAACAAGTTAGGACTTTCCTTGGTCTAGCCAGCTATTGTCGCCGCTTTGTTGAAAACTTCTCCAAAGTAGCCAAACCCCTCACGGAACTTCTCAAGAAAGATAAAAAGTTCGAGTGGTCCCCACAGTGTGAGTACAGTTTTCAGGAACTGAAAAGACGCCTGACTTCTGCTCCCATACTTGTGCCACCGGATTTCACTAAAGACTTTATTATCTACTGCGACGCCTCACGACAGGGACTAGGTTGCATTCTTATGCAGGATCGTCATGTGATTGCCTATGCATCCCGACAGTTGCATCCACATGAGGAGAGTTATCCTACACATGATCTAGAGCTTGCAGCCGTAGTCTATGCACTCAAGACCTGGCGACATTACCTCCTTGGTAAACGTTGCGAGATCTACACCGATCACCAGAGTCTCAAGTATATCTTCACCCAACCAGACCTAAACCTTAGGCAAAGACGTTGGTTGGAGTTGATCACAGATTATGATCTAGGGATTACCTACACCCCAGGCAAGGCCAATGTCATGGCTGATGCTCTAAGTCGTAAATCCTATTGCAACAATCTCATGTTGCAGCAAGGCCAACCACTTCTCCATGAGGAATTCTGTAAGCTTAACCTTCACATTGCTCCTCGCGGATTCCTTTCTACCTTGGTGGCGAAACCTACCCTTGAGGATCAGATCATCTCTGACCAGAAGTTTGATAGGGGGGTTATCCGCATTAAGAGAAACATTAAGAAGGGAGTTGGTGGATGTTTCTCTATGGATGATCGTGGTGTTGTTTTCTTTGAGAATCGCTTGGTGGTTCCCAAGAAGCAACATCTTCGGCAGTTGATTCTTAAGGAGGCGCATGAATCTCCTCTCACAATTCATCCCGGTAGCACTAAGATGTATCAGGACCTACGCCAGAGGTTCTGGTGGACTAGGATGAAGAGAGAAATCGCGGAGTTCATTGCTAAATGTGATGTATGTCGTCGCGTTAAGGCAGAGCATCAAAGACCTGCTGGCACCCTTCAGCCTTTAGCTATTCCTGAATGGAAATGGGATAAAGTTGGTATGGACTTCATCACCGGCTTTCCCAGGACCAAGAGAGGGAATAATGCTATCTTCGTAGTCATTGATCGTCTCTCCAAAGTGGCTCACTTCCTTCCTGTTCGAGAGAGTATCACTGCTAGTCAGCTTGCTGACTTATATATTTCTCGAATAGTGTCACTTCATGGTGTTCCACTAGAGATCAATTCAGACCGTGGCAGTCTTTTCACTTCTCATTTCTGGGAGAGTTTCCAAACTGCCATGGGAACCCATCTTTCCTTCAGTACCGCTTTCCACCCTCAGTCGAGTGGTCAGGTGGAACGGGTCAATCAAATTCTCGAAGACATGCTCAGAGCTTGCGTTATCTCATTCGGTATGGATTGGGAAAAATGTCTTCCTTTCGCCGAGTTTGCTTATAACAATAGCTACCAATCCAGCCTCAAGCAAGCTCCTTTTGAGGTTCTCTATGGACGAAGATGTCGAACACCTTTGAACTGGTCAGAAACCGGTGAAAGACAATTCTTTGGACCGGATATGATCCAGGAGGCAGAAGAGCAAGTTCGCATCATTCGTGAGAATTTGAAAACAGCCCAGTCTCGTCAGAAGAGCCAGTACGATCGTCATCATAAGGATATGACTTATGAAATTGGCGACCAAGCTTACCTTCGGGTTACTCCTTTGAAGGGTACCCATCGTTTCGGTATCAAGGGCAAGTTGGCTCCTCGTTACATTGGTCCCTTTCGCATTCTCGCCAAACGAGGAGAGGTTGCCTACCAGTTGGAACTACCCCCACATCTTTCTCGAGTTCATGATGTCTTCCACGTCTCTCAACTCAGGCGTTGCTTCTCGGATCCTATCCGCGGAGTGGACCACGAAACGCTTGATCTCCAAGATAACCTCACATACCAAGAGTACCCGGTTCGCATTCTTGATCAAGCAGAGCGTGTCACTCGACGTCAGAACATCAAGTTTCTCAAAGTTCAGTGGTCTCATCATTCCGAGAGAGAAGCTACTTGGGAGCGAGAAGATCGTCTTCGACTGGAGTACCCCACTTTTTTTTCCGTCGACCCCTGAATCTCGAGACGAGATTCTTTCAAGTGGGGGCGAGTTGTCACATCCCTAGTCTGGTATGACTTAGACTAGCTAGCCATTTGTGCATCATATTTAAATTTCATTTAAATTTGAAATGAGGATTGGTGGAACCCTCAGAATCATTTTTTGAAAATGACCCAAATAAAAATTTCTCCAAAAGGGTCCAAGAAAATGCTCATGTTGCCCTCTGAAAATATTGGACAGAGATAAAAATCAAAACAATATCTTTAGGATCTCATGGATATTTATTTTGGCCATTTGGATTAATTCGATAAATATTTGCATTGGAAATATATTTCTATATATATGAAATATGGTCCAAAAATTATGTCATTTATAACGGAGCTCTGGAATAATATATCTAGCTCCTGCAAAAAATTGGCATAAGGTAATAAATTGATTTAGTATTTTATTAAATCAAAACAAATGTCAGAAAAAAATTAGAAAACAGAAATAAAAGAAGGAGGGGTTTACCTGGGGCTTCCCCTGTGCAGCCCAGCCGCAGCAGGCCGGCCCAGCCAGCAGGCGGCCCAGCCCACCTGGCCCCCCTCCTCTGTCGTCTTCCTCCCCGACAGGGGAACGCACCGCCGCGCCTCCACCTCCTGCTTCCCCTGGCCACCTCCTGCTTCCTCCTCGTCGCCTGGAACGCCCCGGACGACGCCACGCAGCCCCGACCGCCCTCTCACTCTCTCCCGAACTCTTCCCCCCTCTTCTGCTCCCTCTCCCTCTCGAGCCCGAGCGCAGCCGCAGCCATGCCACCGTAACGCCGCGGCCACCGTCTCCCCCTCGACCCCTCGCTGTGCCTGCAAGCTCCGCCTCGACCCCCTCTTCCTCTCCACCGAGCCACGCCCCTCCAGAAGCCCCGGAGCGCCGCCCCCGACGTTTTCCC
>NC_041392.1:255352780-255372819 GCF_002162155.2 Triticum dicoccoides | reverse complement strand
CCGCCTCGCCGTCCCGCTCGCTCCGACGCTTCCCCGGCCCCGTCGTCTGCACCGGCCAACTCCCCGTGAGCCCCTCTTCCTTCTCCCCCTAGTCACGTTGCTCGAGCTGCCCCCAAACCCCGTTGGCCATCACAGCCAAGAGCTCGGCTCCGCCAGCCATGGCGCCACCATGGCCAGGGCCACCACAGCCCGCGCCTGCGCACGTCACCGTGCTCGGTGAACCCCCAGGAGCACGTAGCACTCTTCGTTTTCTCCTTTAGTACGCCGTAGCATCGCCACCGATCGCGCCCGAACTCCGGCCGCCGCCCCGAGCCTCGCTCCGGCGAGCTCCGCCGCCCCCGCAGCCTCCCGCATGAACCACTAGATGCGCGCGAGCCTGGGCTTCGCGTGGGTGGTCTCCGCCGCCCGAATGGTCGCCAGAACGGCGATCCCGAGCCCCTCCGCCGCGTTTGCTGCCGCCGGCGGCTAAACGCCGGCGTTTTAGCCCCGGTTGACCAGGGGGTTTGACCTCCCCTGGCTCAATGACAGTGGGCCCCGTCGACAGGTGATTAGCTTAGTGCTAATCACCGTTAACTAACCCCCCCTGACACTGACAGTGGGCCCCGGTGCCCCCTAACCTTTTAATTAAACTAAATTAACCCCTGTTAACCCCCCTGTCACTGACGTGTGGGTCCCACACGTCAGGTTTGACCTGGACCAGCCCAGTTGACCGCTGACGTCGTGCTGACGTCATGATGGCGCTATAATATGATTTCTGGAATTAAATTTAATCAGAAAATTCCAGAAATTGTTTTAAACTTCAAAAATTCATAACAATTCAACCGTAGCTCAGATTAAAATAATTTATATATGAAAAATTATCAGAAAAATGCAACCTTTCCATCTGTACTAATTTCATGCATGAAAAACCAACTTATACATGCTGAATATGGGAAAACACATTATGGCATATATAAGAGACTTAATTTAGTAATGCATTTGAACCTTTGGTTCAAATGGACTTCAAACCAAATGTTTACTAGTTGCATTAGCTCAACAGCATCACATCTACATGCCATGTTCATGCATCATATTGTTGCATATGATTGTGTATTGATTGCCGGCACCGTTCCTTCTTGATAGGTCCTACTCCGGAGACGTTCCAGAGTACCTGTCTGTGAAGCAGTGCCTCCCTTGTTGATTTACCAGGCAAGCAAACCCCCTTGTTCATTTCGATAAAACCCTACTCTCTCGCTCCTGCTCTCAGTTATTGCATTAGGACAACAACGGTTCATCTGCTACTTTGTGCTGCGGTAGTTGAACCCATTCCTCTGCATGACCTGTCATTGCCACAGTAAATAGTTGAAACCCACTAGCATGTGTAGGAGTTGATTGAAGCCACTGATGTGTTCCTACCATGCTATGCCTGCTATTGCTTAGAGTTGTGTCAGGTCTGATTCATTGGGAATGAATTGGAGTGTTACGATATGTTCTGATGCTGAGAGTGAAGTGTGTGAACACGATTTGGTAAAGGTAGCGGTGAGAGGCCATGTAGGAGTACATGGTGGGTTGTCTCACTGGAACCGTCCTTAAGCACTGAGTTCTATGTATGTTGTCCAATGACTCGATACTACCACACATTGGAATGCTTAAGTGCCCCTCTCGACTTATTAGCCAACTTGATCTCTGTCCAGGAGTCGCAACTAGTTTCTGGTATTTGTAGGTAGTGCTACTTTTCTACCAAGTGGCACCCGGTAGGGTGGGCTTGGGACAGACTAGGCACACGTGGCACGGTGTACCGAGTGGCACCCGGTTGGTGGGCTCGGGAACCCTGCTCACATCGTTTGGGGCCGTGAGCGACACCCCGGCCGGATCTCCTTGCGGATGGAACCCGAATAGGCGATAAACCTGGGCTAGAGTCTTGTGTGGTTAGTCAGGTCGTGGCCGACACCCTCGCCAGGCTTCCGCTTGAAGGTTGCCGAGATACATGACGTGTACATGGCGGTAAGTGGCGAGAGCGTGTGTGAAGAAGTACACCCCTGCAGGGTTAACATGATCTATTCGAATAGCCGGGTCCGCGGTTATGGACTTCTTGGATGCTTACATGGTACATAGACAACTTGAAGTGGATACTATAAAATGCTCAAGAAAAGTGTGAGTGCTATGGATGGCCTTCTCGTAGGGAGACGGGGATGAATCCATAGTAGTGTATTGTGTGGTGATTAGTGGACTCGTGTACGTTGTTTCACCTCAAGAGTTTCTGGTAGTCGTAGAACAGGATAGCCACAGAGTCAAAGCTGGCTTGCTGCAACTAAACCCCACGTTACCCTCTTGATACAAGTGCATGTATGATAGGATCTGATGTAAGTCTTGCTGAGTACCTTTGTACTCATGTTGCTTTATTTATGTTTTTGCAGCGGAGACTTCGGTCTTACTAGTGTTCTCGTGGACTTCGACTAGTAGCTAGTACCTCAGCTACGATCTTGATCGGATGTTGTAGATAGTCAGGCTCTTCAGCCTTTTTCATTTGTAGATGTCTGTACCCAGACATGTAATGCTTCCGCTTGTTGCTTGTATGCTCTGTATGATGGGTCTTGTGACCCCTGTTTGCAATAATTGCTATGACGGCTCTTCTGAGCCCTTATCTATATGAGTTGTTGAGTTATGCTGTGATGCCATGTTGTACAGCACATACTTGCATGTTATGCGTACGTGTAATGTGTATTGCTATGTGTGGGATCTGACTATCTAGTTGTCTATTCTTAGTAGCCTCTCTTACCGGGAAATGTCTCCTAGTGCTTCCACTGAGCCCTGGTAGCTTGCTGCTGCTCCAGAACACTTAGGCAGGCCGGCATGTGTCCTTCTTCGATCCTGTGTCTGTCCCTTCGGGGAAATGTCACGCGATGAATACCGGAGTCCTGCTAGCCCGCTACAGCCCGGTTCACCGGAGTCCTGTTAGCCCAGTGCTACAGCCTGGATTCACTCGCTGATGACCGACACGTTCGATGCTGGGTCATGAATGCCTGTCCCTGTAAGTTAGTGCCACTTTGGGTTTACGACTAGCCATGTCAGCCCGGGCTCTTTATCATATGGATGCTAGCGACACCATCATATACGTGTGCCAAAATGCGCAAACGGTCCCGGGCAAAGGTAAGGCGACACCCGTGGGGATACCGTGCGTGAGGCCGCAAAGCGATATGAGGTGTTACATGCTAGATCGATGTGGCATCGAGTCGGGGTCCTGACACTCGGAAGCATGTGCACTTGAGCGTCTTCTCAAAGATGAGGAAGACCGCTTGTATGCCTTCATGAGGGCTTTGATCTCCTCAATTTGAGCATCCATCTTGGCGTCGATGAAGTTTTTGGTGGCATTGAACTCGTCATTGTTGTTGTAGACCGAAGGAGGTGTGCTTTGCCTATCCATCATAAGACTCGAGTAGAGGTGAGTAGGAAATGAGATAAACAATACCAAGCTACCTTTTCCCAAAGTTGAGGATGTATCCCGTTTCAATCAATGTGAAATGAAAGAATAGTGGAATTGGTACCGGATTTGCTCACTCACACCTACAAAGTAAAGCTTTTGATGGAGCTCAGTGAGTATAGTGGCACAAAAATTTGATGCAAAATGTTAGCAAGAGTCAATAATGTTGAAAGAGATTCAAAAATTCACAAGTGAAACAAGTATACCAATAGCAATATGTGGCACACGGAAACACACACACGGATAGATAAATGGGGTCATGCAACCAAGGAATGAGCTCAAAATGTGGAATCCACGGAAAATGCCTTTGATGCAAAATGCTAGGGAGACGCTAGATCGATTGCTCAATAGGCGGATACGACACTTGTGCACAACCTATAAGATGCAAAATGCAACGACTTCTATTACAAGTATGCTAAGTATGTATGGTTCCCAGTGTTCCTCTCAAGATGATCCAAGATGATCGGATATGACAATCTTATTCAATGTGGTGATAACCCACAAGTATAGGGGATCGCAACAGTTTTTGAGGGTAGAGTATTCAACCCAAATTTATTGATTCGACACAAGGGGAGCCAAAGAATATTCTCAAGTATTAGCAGCTGAGTTATCAATTCAACCACACCTGAAATACTTAATATCTGCAGTAAAGTATTTAGTAGCAAAGTAGTATGGAAGTAGCGGTAACGATGGCAATAGTAACAGTAGCAGTTTTGTAGCAATCGTAACAGTGGCAACGGGAAAGTAACCAAGCAAAGATCAATATGTGAAAAGCTCGTAGGCAATGGATCCATGATGGATAATTATGTCGGATGGCATTCATCATGCAAAGGTTATAACATAGGGTGACACAGAACTAGCTCTAGTTCATCAATGTAATGTAGGCATGTATTCCAAATATAGTCATGCGTGCTTATGGAAAAGAACTTGCATGGCATCTTTTGTCCTACCCTCCCGTAGCAGCGGGGTCCTAGTGGAAACTAAGGGATATTAAGGCCTCATTTTAATAGAGTACCGGACCAAAGCATTAGCACTTAGTGAATACATGAACTCCTTAAACTATGGTCATCACCAAGAGTGGTCCCGACTATTGTCACTCTGGGGTTGCCGGGTCATAACACGTAGTAGGTGACTATAACTTGCAATATCGGATCAAGAACACAAATATATTCATGAAAACATAATAGGTTCAGATCTGAAATCATGGCACTCGGGCCCTAGTGACAAGCATTAGGCATAGCAAAGTCATAGCAACATCAATCTTAGAACATAATGGATACTAGGGATCAAACCCTAACAAAACTAACTCGATTACATGGTAAATCTCATCCAACCCATCACGGTCCAGCAAGCCTACGATGGAATTACTCATGAACAACGGTGAGCATTATGGAATTGGTGATGGAGGATGGTTGATGATGACGATGGCGACGGATTCCCCTCTTCGGAGCCCCGAACGGACTCGAGATCTGCCCTCCCGAGGAAGAATAGGGCTTGCTAGCGGCTTTGTATCGTAAAACGCGATGATTCCTTCTCCCTAATTTTTCTCCCTAAAAGTGATTATATGGAGTTGGAGTTGAGGTCGGTAGAGGTCCAGGGGGACACAATGTCGGAGGGCACGCACCAGGGGGTGGGCATGCCCCCACCCTTGTGGCCAGGGTGTGGGCCCCCTGGTGCTGATTCTTTCGCCAATATTTTTTTATTAATTCCAAAAAAATCTCCGTTGATTTTCAGGTCATTCCGAAAACTTTTTATTCTGCACAAAAATAACACCATGGCAATTCTGCTGAAAACAGCATCAGTCTGGGTTAGTTCCATTCAAATCATGCAAGTTAGAGTCCAAAACAAGGTCAAAAGAGTTTGGAAAAGTGGATACGTTGGAGACGTATCATGTGGTATGATGTTATGGCACTTGCTTACAAGCTTCTTTGCTCTCTTTTTCTTTGCTTAAAAGCTTATTCTTTTTTCGTATGGCCACTTATGCGAAATGCACAAACCAAGATGGCAATTGTGTATATGCGGGGAACAAGCTTGTGACATAAGGATTGGTACTATGATACCAAGATGATATGGTATGTATGCGATGGAAGGTGTAGATCAATGATCACTAATGTGCACAAGTAACGTTGCCGGCAATACTCAATGGCTAGTCTCGATAGGCAAGTGCCGCAAAATGGGCTAGGGGTTATCAATGCAATGTCAAGGAGAATGTACAATGATGGGATACCACAATACCAAGATGATATAGAGGTTACCGCCCGTGGCAATGATGAGTGGCGGTGCTCTTGATGTAGATACCAAGATGATGTAGACCCGTCCCTAATTAGCCGAAACACCTTAGGAAATGGAAAAACCACGAACTTGAAATCTCAAATGTCAAATGGTGGTAGCGGGAACGTGGTAGTGGTTTCAGAAGCTCAATGATGGGTTATGCGAGTCAGAGTTGAAGTGGTCGTCCCTAAGTAGCCGAAACACCTTAGGAGACACAAACCCCAACTCAAACAAGCTCAAACGAAAATGGGTTAAGTTGGGGTGGCAGAAGTGTATGGTGGGCAAGCCTACACGAAAGTTACGGTGGTGGTTGATGAATAAGCAACCGTCCCTATGTAGCCGAAACACTTAAGGAGACTCGAATCACAACTCTAACAACCACAAATGGAATGGGGAACAAAATTGGTTAGGTTGCGGAAGGTTATGGTGGTTTTGTAGAAGATATGGTGGAAGCCCTAGGCAAAGATGCCAAAGTTCCAAAAACTTTATGGAGTCAAATGACGGTGGAACTATTTTTGTGCGATGGGGATGTCAATAGCTTCAAAACAAGCTAAAGAACGTCAAAATCGGACTCCGGATGAATTAGTTATGGTAAAAACGATGAAACGAGGAAGGCTGACATCCCAGGGCCTGAACATCCGGCGCCAGACTGCGTGCAGAGTCGGGCCAGAGACCCATGTATCCCCTCCCCACTTGCCCCTTCGTGGTGGATCAAAATCAACAAAACATCATCAAACCAACAAATCACAAAAAAAATTGGGGCTATTTTTGGTGGGGATTTTCGAATTCAGGACGAAATCAAGCAAAAGAAGGCTAGAAATGGAGGGGGAAGACTCCAAATTCGTGATCAACCTGGCTCATGATACCATATGATACAAGGCTAACCCGGTGTAGGCCGATCTTTCATGATTGGAGTGGATTCCCTCGAAGAACACGATGAACACGTGGAAGAACGGAGAGAAATCACAAGGGGAAATAGTCAAGAACAAGTCCAATCACACATCCACTAGACAATCAAACACACAAGATCCACAAGGTACATGAACAACAGAAGGAAAGATACAAGATAGAGTTCACCACCAAGAGGAGGTCTTGATGATATCCTAGACGGATCTTCCCGTGAGGGGTCTTGATGATATCCCGCAGGATCTTCTCACATGGAGGTCGTGAACTCCATGGGAGTGGTAGTCTCTCTCTCTCTCTCTCTCAAGAGTAGAGGTAGGTAGGAGCAAAGCTCACATACGAATGAGCTATCATATTTGCTAACCCTAACTAGAGATGGGGAAGGAGTATATATAGTCTAAGCCACGAAGGGGCAAGTGGGGAGGGGATACATGGGCCTCTGGCCTGACTCTGCACGCACGCAGGCGCCGGATGTTCGGGTCGGGGGCCGGATGTCCGGCCGTTCGCGGGAGGCCGGATGTCCGGCCGTTCGTGGGAGGCCGGATGTCCGGCCTGGGACATGTCGTTCCAGTCCTTCTCTGGATAGACGTTGCCGGATTTCTAGGTAGGATGCCGGATGTCTGGCCGTTGTTGAAGCGTCGGATGTCCAGCCACTGATGTTTTTGGCTGTCTGTTGGGTAGCTCCTGCGTGGCTGCCTAGGCACCGGATGTCCGGCCTCTGGCCCGGATATCCGGCCACTATAGCTTCAGCAACTCCGTCTTCTTTCGTCGTCGCTTCCAGGCTTCCCTCGCGGATCATGTGGTTGTTCCTTGGCGCTTGCACTCCTCCTCAACATCCGTGAAGCTCCGACAATATCTATGCATGCACATGGGAGAAGTGTCAAGTAGTATACCATCCTCGAAGGGGTCAAGTGAGCACGTGTAAAGGAGATGATTCACCTTTGTGTATGTGAAGTAGATGTCACACGTGTCACTCGCCGAACGGGCTCTTGACATGGTGATGTACAGGATGCTCCGCATCACAATCCCTTTCTCGCCACGAGTAATCGCATTGAGGGTTGTGTAGTTGCAGTCAGAATACAACAGTTGCACTCACCGTCTGCAGGTGCTGCAAGACGTCGGAATTGACCGCGGAAGCAATGTTGCATCGACTGCCTTTTTGTGTGCTGGAAACAGCCACGGGAGATGTTGTATCCATGGGTGCCATGTGCTGGAACCGGCATGGAAGGAAGCTGGAACGACAAGGGCTTTCGCCGGCTGCGTTTACTGGAACCAGCAACTTCATTTATTGAAACCGCAACCAAATTTGCTGGAACCAGCGCCTCAAGCGTGGACTAGCCACAGTGGAGAGTAACATACACTAGTAACATACACATATCCCTAGACTATGTTACTACCTTCGTAATGGGTAGTAACATAAGTATGGTGTTATGCAAAGCTTTATTTATTAGGTTATAAACTCATATTGTATTGGTATGTGTGATGTTACTTCTAGTATGAGTAACTAGCTAAGTTACTTAAACTATCTCTCTTCTCATTAACTCATTGCCACATAGGCAAATTTACTGACTTGGACTCGATGTTACTGCTGAAAATCCTCTCACTGTGGCTAGAAATGCTACAACCCGCCGCAATGAAAGCTAGGACCGGTGTCAAATTTTGTTGGAACCAACATATTCCTCGGTGGCGACCACAAGCACGACGAATACTTTTTTTTGCTGCATCCGCAAAGCGCAAAAGCTACAACCAGTGGCGACTTTGTTGAAACACGACGAACCAACGATGGCGAGTGGCGGCGACGGGAGCCGTGAGCAGGCCAAAGATTGGGGTAGCGAAAACGAGCGGAGCAGGAACCATGGTCCATCAGAGCTGCATATTGTGGCGTCTGGGAGCAGGTTTAGCTTAGCTACATCTAGGCTATGTCCCAGCACGTCGAGTGCCGGTGCACGACGGCGAGTGGTGCGTAGACGCCGTGGGACGTGAAGCTAGGTGTGCGCGTGGTGGCGTATCTGTTTTTCCCCTTGCTCGTGACCACGAACCGCGGGAGGAACAGGGCGAGAGAGACAACCCCGTGCAATCCTGTGTGTCAGGAGGGCAGCTGATCCAAAGGATGCAGGGCGACCAGTTGGACGGCACCTAGCATCGGCTAAACCGAATTGTTACAAGAGAGTTAGCAATCAGTTTGATGCTAAAATAGCAAACTCGGAATCTCAAACTGCAGAGCATAAACCATGCCCATGGCACTGCCAAACTAATACGACACATCGATTGCTATCTACTACATGATGACGCTAGATTTACCGGTGGAGGTCAAGCAGAAAATTGATGCCCTCAGATGTGCTTTCCTTTGGGCAGGTTGTGAGAAGGTCATCGGTGGAAAATGTAAGATAAACTGGAAGCAAGTGTGCAAGTCCAAGATGCATGGAGGGCTTGGAATCCTAAATCTTGACAAATTTTCCACTGCCCTTCGCCTTCGATGGCTGTAGGATGAGTGGCTTCATCCAGACAAGCCATGGGTTGGCTTGGGAACCCCTTGTGATGACAATGACCGAGATATCTTTGCCGCAGCTACCAAGGTCCAAATTGGGGATGGCATGCGTGCCAAGTTTTGGGAGTCCCCTTGGCTCGATGGGATTAGGCCCAAGGACATAGTGCCTAAAATATATGGCTTGTTGAAGAAGAAGAATTGCTCGGTTTGATTGGCTCTGCACGACAATTTTTAGACTTCCTAGGTGGACATTACTCAGGGCATCACCGTCGAACATCTCTTTGAGTTTGTCACCCTCTGGGAGAGGGTCTCCCATGTCCACCTTAACGTTGACATGCCCGACACTATCACTTGGAAGTTCACTACTAACGGCCACTACTCGGCGGCGGCGGCCTACAAAGCGCAGCTTTATGGCCATACTGACACGACCATGATTCCGACCGTTTGGAAGATTTGGGCATCTCCTAAATGCAAGTTCTTCGCATGGCTGGCAATCAACAATAGGATTTGGACGGCAGACAGGCTTCAGCGTCGTGGGTGGCAAAACTGTAATCTTTGTCCACTATGCAAGCAAGTTCAGGAGTCAACAACCTACCTTCTATTCCAATGCCGATACACTATCAGAGTTTGGCGTATGATCAAAGATTGGCTTGGTCTCCATGATGTGCATCCTTCCAATTGGAGTGATGCGACTTCCATAAAAGAGTGGTGGAGCCACAATGCTAACAAGAAGACCCAATCGCGAAGGCCGCTTGCTTTCTTGATGCTGCTCATCTCTTGGGAGTTATGAAAAGAGAGGAATGCACGAATCTTTCGTAACAATCCGGTGGGAGTCGCCGTTGCTAGGATTAAAGGAGCGAGGCATTTGAATAACATAATGCCGCGAGAGTGATTGTTGTAATTCAGCCTTGCACCTTAACCTCTAAAACTTCTCTCTCAATCAATGAAAATGATAAATCTTTTGCCTAGTTTCAAAAAAAAATGAACGGATACTCAAACAAACACAGGCCACAAAACTCAGAACAAGCTCTTGTTCAAGCACAATAACAGGATCTTAGAGACACTTCATTTTTCGTGTTTCGAGTTCCTTGGCCTCTAAACATTTCTTTCGTGAAAGATTCACGAATACAACGCCAAAACTGTCTTTTCGCAAAAGAAAGAAAAACGCCAAACTGCCTGGCGGTACAGCAGGAGCAACACTTGTCGCTGAATCAAAACGCTTCATGTACAGAATCTCAAGTGTGCCCGTTGGCCGTCGTATCATCTGATATGCAGCACAACCTTACAGACAATAAAACCTCAACTAGTGTCACTAGCAGTTTAGTGGCCAGAAATCTCGCCAACAAAACCATGCTGGCATGACAGCAAAACGAATAAGTGAATCCTATCTTCTGCGCTTCCTGATCATAGCCCAAAACTATGAAGGAGGAGTTTCACATTACAAAGGAACAACATAAGGCAGAGCAACTACATCAGCAGAATCGATCAGCTGTGCTTCAGCCCAGACCTGGGGTGCTTTTGCGGCCTCAAGCATCGTTGTTTTCTGGTGAACACGGTCTCCCGAAAACAGCCAGTCTTGATCAATGTACTCTGAGGGGTCGTCGGCCGCTGGTACGGAGTACACATGGCTCAGATACTTGGTATCAGGGTGAGCTGGCGTCAGAGAGACTTCACTGCTGCCATAGCTGGATGGAGAGACTGCAGAATTGTGTTCCTCTAGGTTGAGGAGGCCGGTCATGCCATTTTTGATGCATTCCTTGCTATCTTCAAGCATGCCTGCCTCACGAGGGTTTGTGCCCACTGGTAATGTAGGCGCAGTTCCTTGAGAATGCTTCAACATTTCCCCATTCACACAAAGATGATTGGCAGGAGACGTCCTTGGCATCTTAGTCATTGGCATACTTTGATGATCTGCCAACATTATGGAAGTGAGCCTAAAATAAAATCAAAATCATAGCTACAAGGCTATCTAAATCTAAGCGTATGCTTCCAAGGAGAACACACACATATAAAATCAGCCCCGCCATAATGAGTAAAGAAACTCACCATGTAGAGAACTGTTAGCGTTTAAGCCTTTCCTTTTCTTGAAATCATCAGAAGTGAACTTGTTCCCATTAAGATGAGCCAAGTCCATTAGATCATGAATATAGTTCTTGCTTGCCCCATCTCCGTCAAGCTCTCTGTGTTTCTGTTCATCTATAGCACTTCTTTTCTCCCTGGTTTTGCCTTCATTACCATCTTTAGCCTTTCTTTTCCTTACATTGCAATCTCTATCTGTGTCTTTAACAACCTTCTGATTTACACCATGCCTTTTATCTCCATCTTTAACACTCTTCTGATGATTAGCTTTTGCCTCCTTAATCTTTGCAATCCCTTGATCTGCTCCACTTTTGCCTCTTGCCGATTGCTTATCCATCCCGAAATGAAAATTGTCGGCATTCCCATTTTTATTCTCTGCCATCCACTTGGTGCTCACGCTGTCACTTTTTCCATATGCAGAATGAGAAGAACCATCTGGATGTTGGTCCACTTGTTCAGTTCTCTGCGCAGCATTTGCACTTGGCGTAATTCTGCACTTCTGTTGAGAGGCTGTGGTAGTAACAAATATACCTTTAGAGCTATCCTGTTGCAGGCCCACTCCACTACTACCATGTATTCTGGTAGAACGTTTTTCAGCTGACCCAAGTTGAAGGCTGGTACCACTCAAGATTCCAGTTTTATTCTTTCCCTTTTCACTGGCATGATTGTGCTGAGCAATTTGCCTGGATTTCCCATTCACTCTACTGAAAGAAGTTCGTTCCTTCTCTTTAGAACCTACAACACCAAAGGACTCGATGCTTCGAGGAAGCAACTTGCCAGTATTACTCCTGGTGCGGTTTGCATGACCTTCTTGGCCTGTGATCTGGGTAGCCAACTCATCTTTATGTTTGCTATATTTGACTGCTTCATTATGCACTGTCTGTTTGGGTCTTCTATTGTCAAGATCATCCTTCTTCTGGGTTCCCAGTTCCAAATTTTGTCTTTTGTCTTTATCTCTTTCTTTCTTCTCTCTCCTATCTTTGTGCTTCTCTCTTTTGTGTTTCTTCTTGTGCTTATCTTTCCTATAAGCACGATCCTTTTCTTTTCTTTCTCTTTTGCCCCCATCCGTCTTTTCCTTTTTGTGCTTCTTTGCCTTGTGATTTTCCTGAAAAAAGTTGCCACAGATTAATTGTTAATAACAGTAAATGTAGAAATGGTGCCACAGGTTGAATATTAATACAATTAAACCAAATAAAGGTAAAAGAGTACATATCCAATACAAACAATAATAAAATCAAGACCTCACTGCTGTTTTCTATCAAACACCATCATGTTACATGCACAGATAATCAGCCATATATGTTACACCAAGCTTGATGATCGAGGATATATTGCATTGATCTAAGCCAGGATTTAAGTTCCGTGTGGACGAATAATTCTAGAGATGGATCACAAGGAAAGCATACTTCAAGTAGACCAACGTCTCCAAGAAAACATTTACACTTTATACCCATGTACTCTAGGTAATACAAGAATAGTAGGAACGTGCATTAATAGTTAGTACAAAGCATTATAAGATAGTAAAAAGTGGATATCCAAGTCTTGCCATATTAGCAGGGTAGCCATTTTCATAGTAGTAGAGGCTAGAGAAACAATTTCAGCAAGGGCAACATGAAATTTGAACATATGGGTATTTTGTAGATCACGGATTCACGGTATAAAGATTAGTTAGTGAATATCTTAATGATCCAGCATAACTGAAGGATATGAACTATCGTGAGGATAGGCTGTCCTTCTAAGGCAGGAAATAGTGTTGCTCTAAAAAATAACCACCCATCCCAAATTCCCAACCTAGATTACAAAGGGGCAAATATAAAGAGAAATACTGTAGGGCTGGTCTTTTCCTGTTTTATATTTTGTGACAGTAAAAGGAACATGTCTGCTAGCAATAAAAAATATATAGGCTTTTCTAATCTTTAAATAAGCAAATGTTCTCCCCCTCTTTATAATTAATTAAGCCTCGAACATTTTGCAAATATGTGAGCTAGTTCCATAGTATCATGGAATGCTATATAAGTTGCTTCACTACATACGAACTTATGGCCACCTTCCTTGTAAGCAAAGAACAAGAAAATAATCTAAATACTGTAGCTGTGACTCCTGCTAGATACAGACAATATTTCAAAAACACGCACACAAAATGGCAAACAGTCTCTACACAAGAAAATAACCTCACTAACAAGAATATATCAACATCCACTCTCTATTTGCAATAGATGAAGATGATTCAGTACATCTTAACCCGCAAACAGCAGGACAAGTCCCTTCTCATTTCAGGCATGTTAATCCTCTCACCGACTGTATAGTTAGTCTAGCACCGCCTAGTTGTGTGAAGCATAAAGTGCAGCCTTATTTGCAAGTGATTTTAAAGGTAAAAGCATGAACCTTCTTTAGCAGATCCTTATGCTCACTCCTGGGCTTTGCCTCATACCCGGGAGGCGGGAATGGGAAGCACCGAGACATTGTGTGACGCAAAGCAATCGAACAAGCTCTCCAGATTCTTCGCATGCACCATATCCAGCTGCAGCAACCCTGCAAAGCTGGATTTGCGCGATTCCACGGCTCAAGTTACCACACACAGACTGGTTCCTCAGACAAACCAACTCCCGATTATGCTTCTGCTTGCAGCAATTAAGCGACTGCTCCCCAAAACCACCAAGAACCTGCTCCGGCGAACACGACAAGACCACTATAAGCTCTGATCGGCAAGCAAGATAAGGCTAATCTACTCTCTAACTGGAGCGAAATCCAAGTGGTAGCGAAAATAGTAAAGTACAGTCCTCTTCCATCTGCTCACTCCCCAGGCTTTACTCCCCACCACCGATCCCCAACCACAGCCACAGCAAGTGGAAGGACAACCCCGGGCCGGCTCCGCGATCTGAAGCACCAGTCTCGCCGAACGTCGCAGCAGTGGCGCCGGAGACGCCGCGCATCAACCCCGAACGCGACAGGACCCAGCCGCCCTGGACACCGCAGAAGAAGCCTCCGGTGACTCCACGGCGGCTCCACAGAAATTCCTCGGTCAAGATGTGACGGGAAGCCGCGATGCGAGGATCGCAGACCCGGTAGAGGTGGATTCTCGCGCGAACAACGGCGGGATCCCAGCGGTGGAGCGCTCAATCCGAGCGAATTCCTTCCGGCCGCCGCACGCGGTAGGACTCGTGCGGATATTTTGCCAGGAGGAAGAGGAATGGAGCGTGGGCTGTATCCTCTTCCGTCCTCCTCTTGCTAGCCTTGCTTCGCCGCACCGAAGATCCCCAAAGCAGCAGTATCGATAGTGAGGTTCACTTCCGATTGCGTAACCAGGCCATGTGTGGTGGCAGGCGTCTTTGGGCAACAAGTGTATTCAGGCCCTGTTTGATGTATAAGTCCTACGACTTTTTCTAGTCTCAACTAAAAAGTCTTATGCCCTATTTGTTTCATAAGTCTTAGGACTTTTTTAAGTCTCAACTTATAAGTCATAAGTCCCTACCTGTTTGTTTACAGGGACTTATAAGTCCATGTTGCACCGCTGCAACGAGGCTCAGGAGAGGGCTTGTCCGGCGATTGGAGGCACCGCTGCAACGAACTGAGGCAGACAGAACCGAGGCAGAGCGAACCGAGGCGGGGCGGCGACGGGGCGAGAGGCGGGGCGGCGACGGGGCGAGAGGCCGGGCGGCGGCGGCAACGGGGCGAGAGGCCGGGCGGCGACGGGGCGAGAGGCGGGGCGGCGACGGGGCGAGAGGCCGGGCGGCGGCGGCAATTGGACCGAGAGGCAGGCGGCGTGCGGGGAACGAGTCTGAAGCGACGCGGGGTAGGTCCGGCTCGGGATAAGTCCCAATAAGCTCCTCCCTGAGAGTCTTATTTGATAAGTCCCAAATCACCACAATAAGTCCCAATAAATCCCTTGTGTTTGGTTTAGGTGGGACTTATAGGGACTTTTTTAAGTCCCTGGAAACAAACACCCTCTTAGTCCTAAAAAAATTTCTAGTCCCAACTAAAAAGTTCTTAGTCTCTAAAAAGTCCCTCTCTGTTTGTTTCCAGGGACTAAAAAGTCCTTAATCCCTTCTTAGAGGTTATTAAATGACCATGTTACCCCTAGTATACAGAAAAATAACAACCAAACAACACCATGGGATGGCGGGCCAATGGGTGCATGGAGGGGCATTGTTGGAAAAGTCCTAAAAAAGACTCTCCTCGAGAGTCTTCTTCATTTAGTCCCCAAAGGCAACTTTTAATCCCTAGTAGTCCCTCCTGTTTGGTTAAAGAGACTTTTTCTACCAAAAGTCCCTCGAAACAAACACCCATTCATTCTTTCTTCAGTAATTTTTTTTGCGAGATCAATACTAATTTATTCCAATAAGATAGAGTTATAACATCTCCAGCCAAGTCCCCAACAAGCCCCCCAAGGCCTTTTTTATCGCTAGCGTTGAAAAATCGGCTCAGTCGCGCCCCCAGAAGCCCATTTTCCGTCAATTAGGGCCGAATTTAACGCTGGCGAACCCAGGCCGAACCCGACGTGCTGGGGGCGCCCGGGGCGCTGGAGAAAACAGTTTTGGCGCGAAAACCTGGCGAGCCCACCGAGTCAGCGACCCACCCGCGCGTGTTTGTCGTCCTCATCGCTTCGGTTTCCCGCGGGGAATCAATGCGAAGGCTGACCGGCGGTAGCCTTCCATTGATTCCTCACAGGCGGCGCAGTGATGCCGCCGCGACACGTGCCCCGCCCCCTCCCGCCACGCGTACACACGTCTGTCGCCCGCTCGCCGGCTATAAAAGCCGCCCCTCCCTCGCCGGTGGACACACTCTCCTTCGCCCGCAGTCCCTCTCTTGCCGCCGACACCCCCATCTCGTCTCTCTCTCTCCCCGTCTACATCCACCGCGTCTACTATAGCCACTGTTCAAGATATCTTCCGGTATGCCGATAAATCGGCCGATTTATCGCTTACCGCTGTCAGACGGATAAGATAAATTGGCCGATAAATCAGCCGATATGGCGATAAATCGACCGATATGTCGATAAACTGGCCGATTTACCCCTTATCATGGGTCGACCGATAAGTTCCCGATAAGCGATATCCCCAACATTGACTATAGCCAATGGGAGAGCGATTCCCCGGCGATGGAGCGGTAGCCAACGACTTCGGCCTCCGCCACCTGCACGAGTGGGAGGCCTACCTTCTGTAGGAGGCGAACTACCCGGTGCTGCCTGACATGCGCGTGCCGGGGCGGTGGAGGCTCAGTGCCGGAGGCGTCCCCGTCCCCCTGCAGCCGACCGAAGCCGACCGCTTCCATGCCGAGATCGCGCGTATTCGGGCCTCCCTGCCGGAGGAGGTGCGGGGCCTCCCGGAGTATGCCGCCAGCAATCACACGTACTGGGCGGCGTACTTCCAATGCCGCCACGAGGAGCAGCTCGCCTCCACCAACAACGCGCCGGTGAGGGGGCGCCACAACACCGACAGCCGTCGCCTATGGTGGGGCGCCTCGGGCGCATGCTCCACGCCGTCCTCGAGCACCTCGAGGGCGGCAACGAGCCGCCGCTCGAGTACCCGGTGGCCCCGTCCCCGGACCCCCACCGGAGCGGCAGCCCTTGGTTGCTGAGGCGCATGACGGGCGGGTCCTCTTCCTCCTCCTCCTCTCGCTCTTCCAGTTCATTGGCGCTCGCCAACGTCAAGCCCGAGCCCGGCGAGGACGGGGCCCCTCTGCTCCCTCCTCCCGCCTCGTCAAGCCGAAGACGGAGCCGGGACCGTGAAGAAGGATCGCGTGGACATGGCCGCCAACGACGAGGCCGCCCTCAAGTGGGCGCGGGAGGACTACGTCCCGCTGGAGATGGAGCGCCAGCGCCGCGCCTTCGAGGAGATTGCTGCTCGGAGCCACGGCCACGACGAGCATGGCGTCATCGTTGAGGGAGTCCTGGACTAAGGGGTCCTCGGGCGTCCGGCCTGTTGGACATGGGCCAGACTGATGGGCTATGAAGATACAAGACCGAAGACTTTCACCCGTCTCCTGATGGGACTCTCCTTGGCGTGGATGGCAAGCTTGGCGTTCGAATATGAAGATTCCTTTCTCTGTAACCGACTTTGTATAACCCTAGTATCCTCCAATGTCTATATAAATCAGAGGGTTTTAGTCTGTAGAAACAATCATAATCACATAGGCTAGACTTCTAGGGTTTTAGCCATTACGATCTCGTGGTAGATCAACTCTTGTAACCCATATACTCATCGATATGAATCAAGCAGGATGTAGGGTTTTACCTCCATCAACAGGGCCCGAACTTGGGTAAACATCGTGTCCCCTGTCTCCTGTTACCATCAACCTTAGACGCATAGTTCGGGACCCCCTACCCGAGATCCGCCGATTTTGACACCGACATTGGTGCTTTCATTGAGAGTTCCACTGTGACGTCGAAGTCAGGGTTGATGGCTCACCTTGTGATCAAGGACAATATCACCGCCGAAGGAGCTCTGGCCCCAGGCCAAACCCTCCGGCTGGGTGGCTTCATCATGACCGCCCGTTCGGCCGGTGAGCCGACGATGACTTCTCGGGTCATCGAAAATCGCCTTCGAATTGACTCCGAATACTCCAAACGGATGGATCCAACGGAATTGTCGTCCTCGAACGAACTCCTGGATCGCATCGCCGCCTTGGGGGTCGCTACAGACTACGATCGGATTGGGCTTAAACCCGATCAGAGAGAAATCAAATCTCCACCGATCACCCATTAGATAGCGCTAGTAGAGGAGCAAAACAACAAGTCTCCCTCTATACTAAGGACGAACTATGTTCGGATCTCCGAGCTCCAAGAGCCGGATACCTGTCCGCGGAACGGCATGCCTTGCTCTCCAAGCCCGGAATCAGACGGTAGACCTGAAAAATCGATCGATCTCCCAGAGCCCGAACTATCAAGTCGGAAATTTCTCAAACTCCGGATCCCAAATTGGGTCAGGATTCGGATTTAAATCCACCCACCCACCCAGATATACGCGATCTCACATATCTACGGCAGCAGTCTCAGGAAACAGTCCATCACTTTTGGGACATATTCCTCCTTGTCAAGGACAAGATTAAAGATTGCCGCGACGAAGACGCGCTCTCAATATTCCGCAGTAATTGTATGGACGAAGGAATCCTCAACGCCATCAACCGCCATCACGTGTTACACTTCGCGGACTTGGCAACCATAGTACAGAAGTACCGCGCAATGGAAAGTACCTGGAAAACTCAGGCAACTCACTGGGAACCACCAGTTTCCATGCAACCCTTCGTCCGGGCAAAAAGGATGCACCCTCACGGGGCGTCTGACACAGCAATAAAGAAATCTAAACCCATTACGGGGCGCAGCACTGTTCTAGAGGGATGGCTCGATAGGCCATGCAAAATACACACAGCACCGGATACCATACCTACCCACGGCCTTAGAGCATGTTGGATACTCCGGTAAGTGGCCAAGATTGGCGAGGATATCCTCACCAAAAATACCATAGAGCAACAACCCCCGGAAGGCGACGACCTCAGGGTATTGACGGTCTTTGAGACTTTCGCTTCAAACAATCGGCGCAAAAGGGCCCTCCACGACCTCGCCGAAGTCTGCCAAATCAGCAATACACCCTTGGAACGACACGGCCATAACCTTCAATGCTAGTGACGAACCAAAATTCCGGACAGCCCGGGCACCAGCCGCCCTGGTTCTCAATCCAATTGTGGACGGCTTTCGGCTCACCAAAGTGCTCATGGATAGCGACGACGAGGCACCACCGCCAACCAAACCCGTCCTCCAAGGTGACAGGTGTAGCAAGGTCGACGGCGGCGTGAAGAAGGAGGAGGACGATGATGACGGCGGCGGCGACTACAACACTTTTGGCAAGCTCTTCGGCGTGTGGGCGGCGCGACGTAGTAGTAGTTGTTGTTTTCATATTGTTTTTAAATTATGTTTCCATTATGTAAAAAACAATGGAACACCTAAATTTCACCCAATTCCGTGTCGTGTTCGACCGAATTTTGGCCGAGTATGGTTTTTTAAAAATGACGTCTGGGGCGACCTTGGTGCGGCGGCTGGAAAACCTACCGCCCCCATGCCGAATTTATCGCCGGTTCGCCCCTAGGCGATGCTATTTCAAGCCCCTGGGGGTCGAACGGCTGGAGATGTTCTTACAATCCTCCAGCAAGAGTTCTTCGGTACATAAGGGTATTTTACAGAGCCAACTGTGTAGCTCACTCAGAGCGACTATATCTTGCCAGGCAATCTGCAACGCTATTTTGAGACATATGTAATTTCTAGGGAATAAACACTCTAACGATCATAAGGGATTTAATCTCAGCTACTAAATAACCATAAACTGAACGATCTAAACTAGAATTGAAAAGACATGATATAGCAGATGACGCATCAGAATGAACCGTGACTGATAGTTCTATGTGCTGACGAGCGAGCGTCATACCAATCATCAATGCATGAACCTCAGTCTCCAAAGCGTCCCTATAGTGAATAGATATCGATAAGCAGAGAAGACAACTAAGCCGTCATGTCTTCGAAGAATCGTCCCCACCACCACCGTATAATTTTTCTCCAAAAAAGCTCCATCAACAGACAAAGCATCCATATCGTGTGGCGGTGTAGGCCACGGATGCACCTGCGACGTAATAGCAGGCTCGTGTCTTTCCCATATCTTTTCCACCACCATCTTCCCTTTCAATATTTCTTCTACTGTATATGTTAGAAGAGATCGAGAGGGATTGGTGGAATCGTTGTTTTATTGCTTGAGCCTCATGGGCATATATATAGGAGTACATTGGAGTACAAGTCAAGGCAGAAACAAATCCTACACTATCCTATGTTTCCTAAATAAACATTATACTCAA
>NC_041392.1:255314717-255352196 GCF_002162155.2 Triticum dicoccoides | reverse complement strand
CAGACGGTGAGACTGGAGAAGAGTCCGATGGCAAGCCGACGGACACCCCCCCCCCACACACACACACACCCACACACAGTTGTAACGGTCAATGCATCGCGAAGTCATGGCTGGAGTGGATGGTTTGTCGATTGTCTGAGTGACGCTCTAGGCCCATCTGATATGTGGACCCCATGCTTTATGATCTTTGACCCTTTGTGGGCCTACCTGTTATGTGTGTCTCCAACATTAGCCCCCGAATCGGTTGTGATTTTGAAGAACGAGTTTGTGAAAGACGCAATTTGGCCCGAGTGATTACAGAAATAATCGGTACCCATCATAGCGCTTTCAGACAACCAAGGTTTGAACAAAATATCAATGGATTCTAGCATTTCCCTTCCTGACTGACGTGGGATAAGTGTCCGCGAGGAGCAACTTGGTGACATTCGTTCATCTCTAGGAAGAGGTTAACTCGTGATCAGAGTATGTGTGTGTGTGTCATTAAATCCGGTCAACAGGATTGACGCATTGACTGTTCTCTCGGAGAGATGCCATTCTTATCCTAGGGGAACGTCAATACGAGTCGGTTCTAGATCCAAACTTGTGAGTTTCACGCTTTGAGTCCAAGAAGAAGGCTCAAAACAGGTCCATGGAGGAGCGTTAAACACACCTTATAGCAATTTTTTTGGTAGCCGATGGGAGCCTTAGAACTTGTTTGTTTGTTGTTCGCCACTCGGACCAGTCAGGCCGTACCAAGTGGAGATTACTCCAGTGGGGGCACGCTTAGTGCACCCACTGGGTGTAGTCCCCGAGACAGTCGTCGACTGCGGGTAGTCGGTGAGGGTCTGAGAGAACTAAAAATCTTCTTAGCCGGTACTGATAGAACTTGTTCCTCTCCGACTCGGAGGTCGAGTATTACTTGATGATCTGGTACTGGTCTAGCTTGCCCTTCCTCGACTCAGAAGTGGAGTAGCACTTGAGTGATCTGGAGATGGTCTTGCATCGAGCAAAATGTTTCTTTCTGAGTTCTCTTCCAGTGGGGGCACGCTGAGTGCACCCACTGGGTGTAGTCCCCGAGCCTTTGTCGAACAAGATGAGTCAGGCAGAGGGTTTAAGTCTCCTGGTAAACATCCACGTAGTCGACACAGTAAATATCTTTTAGTCTGAAATTGAGTCAATCGGATGCATCTTCAGACGCTTGACATGGTAAATAGGCTCATCCTGGAGCTGAGTCAGTCGGACTAATCTTCATGCACTTGGCACGGAATAAATTAAGCTTGTAACTCGGTCAAGCAGGTGAATCTTCGTGCTCTCGGCATGGTGAATGAATTCGGCTTTGAAACTGCCGACTTTAAAAAAAGCTGGACACTCTAGGGAGTAATCATACCAGTAGTACTTCTTATATTGACCGTTAGATTTTGTGTGAAAGGGGTATTTGTAAGAGTACATTGTATCCATAGAGAGCTTCATTTTCACCCTTTTGCATGAAAGGGGTATTTGTCCGAGTGGACGTGCTTCCCGACTGATCGGGGTATGTTGACTGCAAGGAAAAACTTGGTGGCACTCGTATGTCTCCCAGAGGAAATAGACTAATGGTCTGACATGGACGTGCCATGAAACCCGAGTGATGAGGCTAGTGTGTGGGCTGACTCTTCGGAGAGAGGCCACTCATTATCCCGGGGGAACACCAGCACATGCCATCTCTGAGTCCAAGTTTGTGAAACTGACACCTTGGATCCTAGGATAGGGCCAAGTGTATCCGTAGAGGAGCGTTGTTTTCACCCTTTTGCGGTCCTGAAGATGACTTCAGGTAATGATTTGGGCGATCGTCCGAGTGGACAGTACTACCCTTATAGATTTTTGGCAGACCGAGCATGTATGGTAAGAAAGATATTCCTCATGTGATCAATGGGTTGATTGAATGGGTGTAACCCCTGAGGGTGGCATGGCCAATGCTACCTCTTGAGCATGTGTTGGTTTTCCCTTGAAGAGGAAAGGCTGATGCAACACAGTACTGTATGTAATTCCCTCAGTTTTTGAGAACCAAGGTATCAATCCAGTAGGAGGTAACACACAAGTCGCCTAGTACCTGCACAAACAAACAAGAACCTCGCAACAAACGCGATAAAGGGGTTGTCAATCCCTTCACGGTCACTTACGAAAGTGAGATCTGATAGAGATAATAAGATAAATATTTTTGGTATTTTTATGATATAGATTGGAAAATAAATATTGCAAAATAAACGGTAATAGAAATAGCAAGTTGATAGGAAAATAATATGGTGGAAGATAGACCCGGGGACCCGCTATCCAGCATGCATCTAGAGTATTAAGTTCATAAGAACAGAGTAACGCATTAGGCAAGATGACATGATGTAGAGGGATAAACTCAAGCAATATGATATAAACCCTATCTTTTTATCCTCGATGGCAACAATACAATACGTGCCTTGCTTCCCCTGCTGTCACTGGGAAAGGACACCGCAAGATTTAACCCAAAGCTAAGCACTTCTCCCATTGCAAGAAAGATCAATCTAGTAGGCCAAACCAAGCTGATAATTCGAAGAGACTTGCAAAGATATTAAATCATGCATAAAAGATTTCAGAGAAGAATCAAATATTGTTCATAGATAATCTTGATCATAAACCCACAAATCATCGGATCTCGACAAACACACCGCAAAAAGAATTACATCGAATAGATCTCCAAGAGAATCGAGGAGAACTTTGTATTGAGATCCAAAGAGAGAGAAGAAGCCATCTAGCTAATAACTATGGACCCGAAGGTCTGTGGTAAACTACTCACACATCATCGGAGAGGCTATGGTGTTGATGTAGAAGCCCTCCGTGATCGATTCCCCCTCCGGCGGAGCGCCGAAAAAGGCCCCAAGATGGGATCTCAAGGGTACAGAAGGTTGCGGTGGTGGAAATAGGGTTTCGTGGTGCTCCTAGATGTTTTCGGGGTATATGGGTATATATAGGAGGAAGAAGTACGTCGGTGGAGCTGCGAGGGGCCCACGAGGGTGGGGGCACGCCTACCCCCTTGGGCGCGCCCTCCTGTCTTGTGGCCTCCTCGCTTCTTTCTTGACGTCCACTCCAAGTCTCCTGGATCACGTTTGTTCCAAAAATAACTCTCCCGAAGGTTTCATTCCGTTTGGATTCTGTTTGATATTCCTTTTCTGCGAAACACTAAAATAGGCAAAAAACAACAATTTGCACTGGGCCTTTGGTTAGTAGGCCAGTCGCAAAAATAATATAAAAAGTTAAATTAAAGCCCGTTAAACATCCAAAACAGATAATATAATAGCATGGAACAATCAAAAATTATAGATACGTTGGAGACGTATCACCAACGGCTATGCGTAGTCCCCGAGTGATGCTCGAAAGAGGTAAGCTCGCTACAGAGTGTGATATGAGGTTTGATCATATGAGTAACTTAGTCGTTCCCGTGTTGGGGGTGTAGTGGTGAAGACATGTCCACCTATTGGTGACGCGCGGGGCGGCCGAGGGGCGAGGATGTGTACAACCGAGTGAAGATGCGCGGGGCGGCCGACTGACGAAGCACGGGGCATCCGAGTGGTGAATACGTGCATGACCGAGTGGCGACGCACAGGGCAGCCGAGCAGTGAAGACATGCACAATCGACTGGCGACTGCTGTCTACTACACAACCTTCTTCTTGTAGACGTTGTTGGGCCTCCAAGTGCAGAGGTTTGTAGGACAGTAGCAAATTTCCCTCAAGTGGATGGCCTAAGGTTTATCAATCCATGGGAGGCGTAGGATGAAGATGGTCTCTCTAAAGCAACCCTGCAACCAAATAACAAAGGGTCTCTTGTGTCCCCAACACACCCAATACAATGGTAAATTGTATAGGTGCGCTAGTTCGGTGAAGAGATGGTGATACAAGTGCAATATGGATGGTAGATATAGGTTTTTGTAATCTGAAAATATAAAAACAGCCAGGTAGCAAGTGATAAAAGTGAGCGTAAACGGTATTGCAATGCTAGGAAACAAGGCCTAGGGTTTATACTTTCACTAGTGCAAGTTCTCTCTACAATAACAACATAATTGGATCATATAACTATCCCTCAACATGCAACAAAGAGTCACTCCAAAGTCAGTAATAGTGGAGAACAAACGAAGAGATTATTGTAGGGTACAAAACCACCTCAAAGTTATCCTTTCTGATCGATCTATTCAAGAGTCCGTAGTAAAATAAAATGAAGCTATTCTTTCCGTTCAATCTATCCTAGAGTCCGTACTAGAATAACACCTTAAGACACAAATCAACCAAAACCCTAATGTCACCTAGATACTCCAATGTTACCTCAAGTATCCGTGGGTATGATTATACGATATGCATCACACAATCTCAGATTCATCTATTCAACCAACACAAAGAACTTCAAAGAGTGCCCCCAAGTTTCTACCGAAGAGTCAAGACGAAAACGTGTGCCAACCCCTATGCATAAGTTCACGAGGTCACGAAACTCGCAAGTTGATCACCAAAACATACATCAAGTAGATCACGTGAATATCCCATTGTCACCACAGATAAACACATGCAAGACATACATCAAGTGTTCTCAAATCCTTAAAGACTCAATCCGATAAGATAACTTCAAAGGGAAAACTCAATTCATCACAAGGAGATAGAGGGGGAGAAACATCATAAGATCCAACTATAATAACAAAGCTCGTGATACATCAAGATCGTGCCGAATCAAGAACACGAGAGAGAGAGAGAGATCGAACACATAGCTACTGGTACATACCCTCAGCCCCGAGGGTGAACTACTCCCTCCTCGTCATGGAGAGCGTCGGGATAATGAAGATGGCCACCGGAGAGGGATTCCCCCCTCCGGTAGGGTGCCGGAACGAGTCTAGATTGGTTTTCGGTGGCTACACAGGCTTGTGGCGGTGGAACTCCCGATCTAGGTTATGTTTTGGAAGTTTGGGGATATATAAGAGGTTTTGGCATCGGGAACAAGTCAGGGGGGTCTCCGAGGTGGCCACGAGGTAGGGGGCGCGCCCAGGGGGGGTAGGGCGCGCCCCCACCCTCATGGGTGCTTCGGGACTCTTCTGGCCCATCTCCGATACTCCGTGGGATTCTTCTGGTCCAAAAGTAATCTCCGTGAAATTTCAGGTCAATTGGACTCCGTTTGGTTTTCCTTTTCTGCGATACTCAAAAAGAAGGAAAAACATAAACTAGTACTGGGCTCTAGGTTAATACGTTAGTCCCAAAAATCATATAAAATATCATATAAATGCATATAAAACATCCAAGATTATAATATAATAGCATGGAACAATCAAAAATTATAGATACATTGGAGACGTATCAAGCATCCCCAAGCTTAATTCCTGCTCGTCCTCGAGTAGGTAAATGATAAAAACAGAATTTTTGATGTGGAATGCTGCCTAACATAGTTATCAATGTAATTCTCTTTATTGTGGCATGAATGTTCAGATCCAAAAGATTCAAGATAAAAGTCTAATATTGACATAAAAATAGTAATACTTCAAGCGTGCTAACAAAGTAATCATGTCTTCTCAAAATAACATGGCCAAAGAAAGCTATCCCTACAAAATCATATAGTCTGGTTACGCTCTATCTTCATCACACAAAATATCTAAATCATGCACAACCCCGATGACAAGCCAAGCAATTGTTTCATACTTTTGATGTTCTCAAACTTTTTCAATCTTCACGCAATACATGAGCGTGAGCAACGGACATAGCACTATGGGTGGAATAGAATGGTGGTTGTGGAGAAGAAAAAAGGAGAAGACAGTCTCACATCAACTAGGCGTATCAACGGGCTATGGAGATGCCCACCAATAGATATGTATGATCGAAAGTATGTCTAGAGGGGGTGATTAGACTACTTGACCAAATAAAAATCTAGCCTTTTCCCAATTTTAAGTCTTGGCAGATTTTAACAACTTAGCACAAGTCAAGTAATTAACCTACACATGCAATTCTAAGAGTATAGCAGCGGAATGTAAAACAATTGCATATGAAGGTAAAGGGAGGAGTTTCAGGGAGCAAACACAATGTAGACACAAAGATTTTTGGCATGGTTCCGATAGGTGGTGCTATCGTACATCCACGTTGATGGAGACTTCAACCCACGAAGGGTAACAGTTGCGCGAGTCCACGGAGGGCTCCACCCACGAAGGGTCCACGAAGAAGCAACCTTGTCTATCCCACCATGGCCATTGCCCATGAAGGACTTGCCTCACTAGGGTAGATCTTCACGAAGTAGGCGATCTCCTTGCCCGTACAAACTCCTTGGTTCAACTCCACAATCTTGACGGAGGCTCCCAAGTGACACCTAGCCAATCTAGGAGACACCACTCTCCAAAGGGTAATAGATGGTGTGTTGATGATGAACTCCTTGCTCTTGTGCTTCAAATGATAGTCTCCCCAACACTCAGCTCTCTCTCATAGGATTGGATTTGGTGGAAAGAGGGTCTGAGTGGATAGCAACTTGGGGAAGGCAAGAGATCAAGATTTATGTGGTTGGAATGGAATATCTTGACCTCAACACAAGTGTAGGTGATTCTCTCTCAGAAAATGTATGTGGAAGTGTAGGCATGTTCTGATGGCTCTCTCCATGAATGAAGAGTGGGCGGAGGGGTATATATAGCCTCCACACAAAATCTAACCGTTACACACAAATCACCGAACTCGGTGGGACCGAATCATGAAACTCGATCAGACCGATTTAGTTCAAAATGTGAACGTTAGGATTTTTGGTGGGACCAACATGTCAACTCGGTGGAACCGATTCCATTAGGGTTAGGGCATAACGTAATCTCGGTGAGACCGATTACACAAACTCGGTGGGACCGATTTTGGTAATAGGCAAACAGAGAGTTGGTCAGGCAAACTCGGTGGGACTGATTCGCTCATCTTGGTTAGACCAAAACGTTACGAAGGGGAAACAGAGAGTTTGCATTGCAATCTCGGTGGGACCGATCTCTCATCTCGGTTGGACCGAAACGTTACGAAGGGAAACAAAGAGGTTGCAATCCCATCTCGGTGAGACCGAGATCCCTATCGGTGAGACCGAAATGACTAGGGTTTGTGGCAGTGGCTATGTCAAGTGAACTCGGTGGCGCCGGGTAGGAAATTTCGGTGGGGCCGAGTTTGACTTTTGGTTTGGGACATATGTGGATATGAGAAAGTAGTTGAGGGTTTTGGAGCATATCACTAAGCATTTTGAGCAAGTAACTCATTAAGCAATATGATACGTCTCCAACGTATCTATAATTTATGAAGTATTCATGCTATTATATTATCAACCTTGGATGTTTTATATGCATTTATATGCTATTTTATATGATTTTTGGGACTAACCTATTAATCTAGTGCCCAGTGCCAGTTTTTGTTTTTTCCTTGTTTTTGAGTTTTATAGAAAAGGAATATCAAACGGAGTCCAATTGACGTGCCAATTTTTGACGATTTTTTATGGACCAAAAGAAGACCCCGGAGTAAAAGAGTTGGGCCACGAGAGTCCTGGGGCATCCACGAGGGTTGGGGGCACGCCCCCCCAGGCGCATGGGGCTGCCTCCTGGACGCCTCGGGCACCTCCTTGACGTGAGATCGACGCCAAAAATTCCTATAAATACAGAAACCTCGGAAAATTAACCTAGAAAGGGAGTTCCGCCGCCAGAAGCCTCCGTAGCCACCGAAAACCAATCTAGGCCCTCTCTGGACCCTGCCGGAGGGGGCCATCATCACCGGAGGGCATGGAGGAGGATCTCGGAGGGGCCATCATCACCATGAAGGCCAAGGACCAGAGGGGGAACCTCTCCCCATCTAGGGGGGAGGCCATGGAGGAGGAACCACAAGGGGGAGAATCTCTCCTCCTCTCTCTCGGTGGCACCGGAGTGCCATCGGGAGGGGAATCATCGCCGCGGTGATCGTCTTCATCAACATCACCATCCTCATCTCTTTTACGTGGTCCACTCTCCCGCAACCCGCTGTAATACCTACTTGAACATGGTGCTTTATGCCACATATTATGATCCAATGAGGTGTTGCCATCCTATGATGTTTTGAGTAGATATCTTTTGTCTTTGGGTTGATTGATGATCTAGATTGGTATGAGTTGTATGTTTTACTTTGATGCTGTCCTATGGTGCCCTCCATGTCGTGCAAGCCTGAGGGGTTCTCGCTGTAGGGTGTTGTAATACATTCATGATTCGCTTATAGTGGGTTGGTGAGTGACTGAAACACAAACCCGAGTAAGGGGGTTGTTGTGTATGGGAATAAAGAGGACTTGATGCTTTAATGCTATGGTTGGGTTTTACCTTAATGATCTTTAGTAGTTGAGGATGCTTGCTAGAGTTACAATCATAAGTGCATATGATCCAAGTAGAGAAAGTATGTTAGCTTATGCCTCTCCCTCATATGAAACTGCAATAGTGATTACCAGTCTTGTTAATGATTGCATAGGACAATTCTGCACACCGATCCACCATTATTCCACACTCGCTATTTATAATATTTAGTAATATATTCTAACTTTATGATAACAACACATACTTTTATATTTTAGCTCTCCGATATCATACAAAGTTATCCACTTCATATCCACAACGTAGTTTTATTTCTCATTGCTAGTTGGAAGCAAACGTTCGGTGTATGTAGAGTCGTATCAGTGGTAGATAGGGCTTGAGAGAATATTGATCTTACCTTTAGCTCCTTGTGGGTTCTACACTCCATACTTATCACTTCCACCTTTGAAAATTGCTACGATGATTCCCTACACTTGGGGATTATCAAGATCTTTTCTGGCGCCATTACCGGGGAGCAATAGCGTGGGGTTGATATTCTCGTGTATGCTTGTTTGCTTTCTTTTTTTTGAAAAGACAGTAGGAGAGGCTCCTACTGGTTGTATATATTCCTTCCTTTGTGGGTAGTTACATGTGTGTTACAGAGTAAAGTACATAGCAGAGGCCTGCCATCCCTTTTCACCCCTGATGGGGTGGAGTTTAAGATGGGTACCAAAACAAGGTTTACTACAGAAAGGTTAGGGATGGGGTTTAGGCTAGCGAGTCACAAAAAGTAGTTACAAAAGATTTTTGCGCCTCCTTCACCCTGTATTGGAGGAGGTCAAAATCACCCTTGAATCGTGCCAACCAGGAGCCAGTGCTGGGGCTGACCCCTCTAAAGTGTTTATTGTTGCGTTCCTTCCACAAACTCCAAGCTGCTATGAGGAAAATTTCCATGAAGAGAGGTCTTCGGTTAGACTCACTAGTTTGTGCAATCATATCAAGCTTGGAATCAAACCCCGGCCATGCAATGCCGATCTTTTTCCAGCAAGCCTTACTAAACGGGCAGGTGAAGATCGTGTGGTCCACTGTTTCTTCAATATGTTGACCACAAAGAAGGCAATCAAAGACCTCACCAATGTTGTAGTGGCGACGCTTCAGCATGTTCCTTGTATTCAGACGATCAAGAAGCAGCAGCCAACCAAAGACTTTAATTTTCATGGTACTTTTAGATTTCCACAGTAGCCTGAAAGTTGGATGTCTTGGGGCCAGCCTAAAGCAGAATTTATAGTAATCAGCAGACTTAAACTCAGTTTGTCCCCAGGTATAGTGCCAAATGTCCGTGGTAGTCGTGGAAGGGCGCATGTGTGTGGTTAGGGTTTGCATATCACGGACTTCTGAAAGAGCTTCAGGAGAGAGCGGCAGGTGGAAGAGGTCATGCAGTGACGTGCTCTCCAAGAAGTCCTTAATGGACGCATCTTCATGCAAGGTGAAGGAAAAGGCCCAAGGGTGTGATGTCTCAAGGGTGTCGTCAAGCCATAGATCTTTCCAAATGAGAGCAGTTGTCCCATCAACCACTTGGACACGTGAAACGCCGCGGTATTTAGGTGTAAGTTTAAGCACGTCTCGCCACCAGACCGAGCCCACCGCGTCCAACGCATGCGGAATTTTACCCACGTAGTAAGTGTCCCAAAGTAGGTGCACCCACGGGACATCCTTCTTGTTATAGAACTTGTGAAGGAATTTCATGAGTAAAGCTTCATTTGAAGTTTCAGGTTGATCATGCCGAGGCCTCCATATTTCTTGGGCTTGCAGACCAAATTCCAAGCGGCTAGAGAGTTGCATTTATCTCTGTGTTCGGTCTTCTTATTCCAAAGGCAGCGGCGACGGATCTTGTCCAGCATCTCGACTATTTGGGGGTGTAACTTTAGGGTACACATGGCATAAATAAGCAGGGACGTGACGGTTGCATTAAGCCATGAAAGCTTCCCCCTGTATGACATCATGGAAATCGTGGCGGTAAGGCGTCATTCAGTACTGCAAACGAGAGGCATGAGGTCTTGTACCGTAGGTTTGGAGGTACCCATTGGAAGACCAAGGTATGTAAACGGCATGGCGCCAACCGAGCAGCCAAAGATTGCAGCGAGCTCAGCAGTTGAGGTATCATCAAGGTTTATAGGGATAAGAGTGGACTTGTTGAAGTTGATCTTAAGACAAATGGACATTGCATAGTCTGAGAGAATTTTCTTGATAATTTCAGCTTGACGTGGGCATGCGGGGAGGGCCAACTTGTTTGCTTTCTTCACTAAGTAGATTTTTTTTCATTTTTGTTTCTGTTTAGTTGTGGGTGAAACATACAATTTTTTTTAAATAATGAAAATACCAAAAAAAATTACTTGCCTCTCATGCCTAAAAAGTTTTTCAAAAAGATAAGTGATTGGAAAGTTATGCATTGAAGAAGTGAGGGTCGACCTTGAGCACTTGTGTTCATGCTCACGAAAACAATGTAGAATTTTTCATGGAAGTTTCTCTGTAAATAATTATCCCCTTATATATATATCCATTGTATTATAAAAATAATGTGCCAAGCTTTGGTTTTGGGATGATTAGATTGCTTGTTTACTATGTGCAGAACAAAAACAGAAACTTTGGCTGTAGCGCGTGATTTTACATTTTTTACTGGAAAGTCAAATGGGTATGAAACCATTTGCACATTACTTCTGTATAAAGTTTTCAATTTTTCAAATTTATTTCATAATTTTTGGAGTTACATAAGTTTACTATACCTTCAGATTACTACAGACTTTCCTATTTTAGACAGATTCTGTTTTTCGTGTGTTGTTTGCTTATTTTGATGAATCCATGGGTAGTATCCCGGGGTATGAACCATGGTGAAGTTGGAATACAGTATATATAGTTCTAATATGAAATTGTAATGAGTTTGAAACAGTACCTAAAGGTAGTGATTTGCTTTATTATACTAACAGATCTCACAAAGTTTTTGTTAAAGTTTTGTGTGGATGAAGTGTTCGAAGATCGAGGAGCTATCAATATGAGAAGAATAAAGAGGGGCAAGAGCTCAAGCTTGGGGATGCCCAAGGCAGCCCAAGTAAATATTATAAGGATACTCAAGCATCTAAGCTTGGGGATTCCCCGGTTGGCATCCCATCTTTCTTCTTCAACAATTATCGATATACCTCGGTTTTTTGTTTCGTTCACATGATTTGTGTCCTTTGTGTTTTCTTGTTCTTCCTTTATGAACCATGCTAGTATGAGGAAGCCCTTCATTTATTTATAGAATGCTTCATGTGCTTCACTTATATCTTTTAAGTATGATCTTATAGAATTGCTCTTTGTGCTTCACTTAAATCTTTTGAGTATGGTTTTATAGAATGCTTCGTGTGCTTCACTCATACATTTTAAGCTTGGACATTGGTTAGTTTATATTAATTGTAGAATGCTCCATGAACTTCACTTATATCTTTTGGAGTATGAATAATACTATCATCTAAAGCGGGTTTGGAAGAGTGTCAACTTTAGGAACTAGTGATCCCGCTATTCCGAATGGGGAGAATTTTGCTTATGTGGAGAGTAGTAAAAAATGTATGCTCGTAAATCATGAAAACAATGCTTTATGTGATGGTAATATTGTTTAAATAATTCATGTTGCTACTGAAAATTATTATGAGGGAGGAATACATGCTTGTAGGAGTGCAATAATATCAAGTTTTCCTCTCTATGTGCTTAAAGTTTTGAAGTTATACTTGTTTTGCCTTCCTATGCTAGTTGATTCTTGTTCCCATAAATCGTGTGCTCACAAAATACCTAGTCATAGGAAGTGGGATAGGTTTAAATGTGCTAGTCATATTCTTCATGATGCTCTCTTTATGTTTCAATTCTTATCTTTTATGTGAGCATCATTGAAATCATCATGCCTAGCTAGAAGGCATTAAAGAAAAGCGCTTGTTGGGAGACAACCCAATATTTACCCTTACTGTTTTTGTGTGTTTACATGATTGAGCTACTGTAGTAATCATGTTTTATAGCTTTTGTTTCAATAAAGTGCCAAGTAAGACCTTTAGGAAGACTTGGGTGAAAGTTAATGTGATCTTACTGTAAAAAACCAGAAACTTTGCGCTCACGAGTTTAGCTGCCACTTTTTTTTACAGACGAGTGCTTTGGTGCTGACTCTTTTTGCAGAAGATTAATAGGCAAATTCCTCACGTCCACCAATTTATTTCATAATTTTTTGAGTAGCAGAAGTATGGTTAGTGTTCAGATCATTACAGATTGTTCTGTTTCTGACAGATTCTGTTTTCATTGCATACTTTGCTTGTTTTCTGGTTTCTATGACTTATATTTCTCAATATAAATTGTATAAATGATATGGTACAGTAGGAATTGTGTGAGAACAATTATGAGTCTTGTCTTTGACAGTACCAAAGTGAATGGTTTACTCTTTATCATACTAACCTATCTCACGAAGTTCCATTAAGTTTTGTGTGATTGAAGTTTTCAAGATTTGGGTGAGATATCGATATGAGGAGAATAAGGAGTGGAAAGAGCCTAAGCTTGGGGATGCCCAAGGCACCCCAAGGTAATATTCAAGAAAGACTCAAATGCCTAAGCTTGGGGATGCCCCGGAAGGCATCCCCTCTTTCGTCTTCAAAAACTATCGGTATACCTTACTCGAAGCTATATTTTTATTTGTCACATGATGTGTTTTGCTTGGAGCATATTTTCAAATTTACTTGCTGTTTGAATAAAATCATTGGATCTGAAATCTTGAATGAAAAAGAATCCTCCCATGGCTAGTTAATTATTTGACTACTCAGTGTCCTTCACTTCTATCTTTTTGGAGTAGTTTGTCATTTACTCACGTGCTTCACATATATCCTATGAGTAAATGGTTAAATGAATTGAATATCATAAATCTGAATTTATATATGTTTCATATGCTAATACCATGGGGAGTAATGACTTCACACAGAATAAGTATAGGTAGTAAACTTATTGAAAGTTACCAAACGTAGAATTGGTCACTTGAACAATTCATGAAAGAATATTGAAGGAAGAGAGATTTCACATATAAATATACTATCTTGGACATCTTTTATAATTGTGAAAACTCATTAAAATATGACATGCTAAAAGGTTGATGTCGGACAAGGAAGACAACGTAATGGGTTATGTTTTCTTATATCCGAAATAAAGTATATTGTCTTGGATCATCCAACATGTTGATCTTGCTTTTCCCCCTCATGCTAGCCAAATTCTTTGCAACAAGTAGAGATACTACTTGTGCTTCCAAGCATCCCTTAAACTAGTTTTGCCATGAGAGTCCACCATACCTACCTATGGATTGAGTAAGATCCTTCAAGTAAGTTGTCATCGGTGCATGCAATAAAAATTGCCCTCTAAATATGTATGATCTAGTAATGTGGAGAAAATAAGCTTTATACGATCTTGTGATGTGGAAAAAATAAAAGCGACAGACTGCATAATAAAGGTCCATATCACAAGTGGCAATATAAAGTGACATTCTTTTGCATTAAGATTTTGTGCATCCAACCAAAAAAGCGCATGACAACCTCTGCTTCCCTCTGCGAAGGGCTTATCTTTTACTTTTATCTTCTACCCTTATGCAAGAGTCATGGTGATCTTCACCTTTTATTTTTACATTTTATCCTTTGGCAAGCACATTGTGTTGGAAAGATCCTAATATATATATATCCAATTGGATGTAAGTTATCATGAACTATTATTGTTGACATTACCCTTGAGGTAAAAGGTTGGGAGGGGAATCTATAAGCCCCTATCTTTCTCTGTGCCCGATTAAAACTTTGAACCCATAAATATCACGTGAGTGTTAGCAATTGTGAAAGATTAAATGATAGTTGAGTATGTGGAGTTTGCTAAATCAAAGCTCTGACATAGACCCTTCCTAAAAATAAGATGAATTGCAATTGTTTGATGACTGAGAATATAGTTTGTTAGTTTCAAGAAAGTTTATGATCTATACTTTAACATGTGAATAGCTTGTTACTTGATCATGAAAAGCTTTATGAAAATGAGCTACTGTTATGATATATAATGATGCTAGAAAAAGTGACTGGAACTATCATTGATGAAACTTATGCACTTGCTAGCATTCACACTTCATAAATTATTTCTTTTATCACAACACCTCATCCCCTTTTAATAGTATTGGCTTTTCCTATGGACTCAATGTGATCTTGGATCACTAAAAGTAAAATGTAGAGTCTTGAGCTTGAGCCAACATGTGTTCTTAGTATTTTGAGGGGTCCACTTTCTAATCCATGCCATGCCAAACATTGAGCTTTCCTGGAATATTTATCTTAAAATAGCATTAGCTCAATGGGCTATATGTTGTTAGGAATTACCAAAACCACCCAGGGATAGTTGCACTTTCAATCTCCCCCTTTTTGGTAATTGATGACAAAATATAGATCAAATCTTTGACAGATGATAATAAGATTGAAAAACATCGTCGAGAAGTATGTGATAAGCAAGAGCTCCCCTTAAATTTGTGCATTATTTAAAATTTGCTTTTGAATGCAAATGCACAATCGATTAGGATCATGGGTTGCTCTTCCATGTCACATACATCTTGGTGGAGCGCTCAAAATGATAGAAAATAAAAGCATGCACTCATCACCAAGCAAGTGAATGATCATATATGGATATAAAATATAGTATCATCTAAACAAGCATTAAGGTAGCAAATGATCAATCACATGATCACACAAGTATCTCACACAAGGACATAAAGTATCTCACACAATAAAAAGTTCAACCAAAGTCAAATACGCAAAACACTCTCTCGAAGCCTATGATCTATACATATCCCCCCCCCTTTGGCAACAAGTTACCAAAAAGTTCAAATATGCATAGTGCTATGCGTCTCTCAGGCTTGGTCTTCGGGAGGTGGTGTAGAGAGAACTCCAAGGACGAAGGCATCTGTTGATGTAGTTGGAGCTGGTGGAGTGGCTGCTGGAGGTGGCACTGGAGCTGTAGCTGCTGGTGCTGATGTTGTAGCTCTAGAATCTATCACTGGCACAGCAGCAGACCTCTGACTCCTTGGCACTCGCTGAAATGCATCTGTGGTTGCCTTGCCTCTCTTCTCTTCTGCTTCCTCCTGAAGATGCTCAATTGTTGTTTGAATCTCAGTTACCTTCAGATCAAGATCATAAAATTTCATTTCTATGATGCTCTCCAAGCTCTCCTAGTTTTGAGTCAGGGTGGCCAAGCCCTTCTCAATCCTCAGTGTAGACTGGATCAGATATGCAAGTTGATCTTGCTTGCCCTTCAGGAAAACTTGAGATGCCTCTTCAACACTTGGCATCTTGGAAGCTTTCTCAGCCTTTGCTTTGGCTCTCTTCTCCTGTGCTTGAACTGATGATGGTTCCTCCTCATTCATCACAACAGTATTATTTTCAAAATCAGGATACTGGGTAGATGCTCCTTATCCAACAAATATGTTCTTGTGCCTATCTTGGAGTTGATGAGCTCCTGAATGTGTGGAGCATACCCACAGCTTCTCTTCTGGTCAGCAGCAGTCCTCTTGATTGTCTCTACAATCAGACTCATGACCTTGAACTTCCGAGGGACATCAAAAAGCTGTAGCAGGTTGATAGAGTGCCCTCTGATCATCTTGTGATCTCCTGACTTGGGTAGCAGAGTGTGCCTTAGGATCCAGTTGATAGTAGGCAGACCAGACAACAAGAAGTGTACAGATCCAAGCTTGTGAGTCTCCAAAGCTTTATCTGGGATCTCCTTTTACATGTTAGCCATAGTGTTGTGGTCCTTCTTCTTCTTGGCATACACATCCAAGTCATCTTCATGTTCTTCTGGGGCATTTATCAGTTTTCCCATTCTTCAACTATGGATTGGTACCTAGTACCTTCTGACATCCATATGATCTTCCCATCTGGGTAAAAGTGAGCAGTGGAGTAAAACTGCATGATCAACTCATCATTCCATTTTGTGAGCTTTTGTCCAACAAACTCATCTACTCCACATGCTTTGAAGCTATCATAAACTCCTGGAAAGTGATCTTCATTCTCCTGGATGTATTCCCAATCAACCCATCTCATGTCGCAGACAATGGGCTTCTTGTCAAGCAAAATAGTTTCATAAAAGTCTTGTTGTTCCTTTATATGAAACCGGTAGTCAACTGCAGTCCTCCTCCTCACAGCATAAGGATCATACTCTCTCCACAGTCTCAGTCCTGAATCTTTCCTGATGTGCATGTTCTCAGCGACTGGATGAGCATCATTGCGGTCTGGAATCTTGGGCTTCAATTTTCTCAAAATAAGAGACTCATCATCTTCTTCTTCAGCATGAGGCACTTGGGCCTTGTTCTTTTCTTCAGCAAGTATACTTCTGGTGTTCCTCTTGGGCTTACTGGGCTTCTGAGCTGGAGCTTTGGGAGTTGTCTTGGGTTTTGATGGAGCATCCCCTGACTTTATAGCATCTCCCATAAGCTTCTGAGCTTTGGGTGCTGGTGCAGGATCCTCTTCCTCTTCCTCTTCTTTAGAGGGATCTCTCATCATGGAGGGCTTGCCAATGACTCTGGCAATGGTCTTCTTGACCCTCTCCTTCCTTTTCTTGCCTTCTCCACCTTCTTTGGGTTCAAGAGTGAACTCCATTATCTCTTGAGTAGAGGCTCTGGCCTTAGACATAGGAATTCTCTTTTCTGGAGCCTTCTTATTCATTCCTGGCTTAACTGTAGCAGATGTGCCATACTCCTTTTTCAGCACCTTCTTCTTGGAGCTTACTTCCTCCTCAGTGGCAACATAATCCTCATCCTCAGATTCTGAAGTTCTCTTCTTCTTAGATCCGGTGTAGGGATGGCAATGGTTCGGGTTTGGGGCGGGTGAAGCTGGTCCAAATCCAACCCATGACCCATCTTCCTACCCTCTGCCCATCCACCAAATTATCCATGGGCGCCCATGCCCAAACCCGCTGGATACCCACATACCCATGGAGCTCCATGGGCATAGAAAAGTCAGCATGAAGCCTTCCCAAATATCAAATCAACTCATCATCATTCACTCAGAAATGACAACATAAGCAACATGCATAAGTAGGTAACAAGAAATACGATGAGTCCTTAAGTGTGACATACCAGAGGTTGATTCTATAGCATATAGCTCATGGCACAAGTTGCATATTTCCTGCCATTTCCCATTGATTCGCTCTTTCTACTGTCACTGTCATATGACCCCACATGTCATACGAGTATCCATTGGATATCCATGGAGCACAAACTATAATCATGCCCGACCCGGCTGTTCGTGGGTATCCATATCCACAGACCCATGGGCGGAAATGTGCTCCATACCCTTGCCCAACCAGGTCGGGTATCCATGGGTATCCAGATCCATGGATAAAATTGCCATCCCTAATCTAGTGGCTGCCTTTGGCAAGTTGCTGGGAGTGCTCCTGCTGCCATCATCAGAAGTGCTCGAGGGATCTAAACCCTCACTTAGCCGCACATGTTCCTCAGACCTGTTCTGACTGTCACTCTGATCAGATATCTCTGCAAAGTCACTGACAGCAGACCCTATGAATAGATGTAGATGAGATAGAGTGGATGAGCATCACAAAGTGTAGAGTCTTTTTTGCAAAGCAGATGACTTAAAAAAACTTAGTTTTAGTTCTCCACAGAAAGCATTTCGGAGCTACCGATTTGTAAACTCGGTGATACCGAAGCAGCTTTTGGAACCTAAACTAGTGAACTCGGTCAGACCGAGTCATAGTTTGGTGGCACCGAGATTGCTAGGATTTCACAGAGAATCGAACTCAGTCACACCGATTTGCAGTTTTCGGTCAGACCGAAAATTGCAAGTGCTATGGCCTAAGCCAAATCGGTGAGACCGATTTCTACAACTCGGTCGGTCCGAGATGAGTTCGGAGGAGACCTAACCCTAAATTTTCAAATCAAATCTAACCTAAAGGGGTTTTTAAGTGGATAGAGTGTTTGCATATGTGGTAAGGATCATGGCAAAACAATGTGCTATGAATCAGAGGTAAAAGAATAGCACAAGGGTCGAATCGATACCCTAGTTCAGCGGGAGTTCGCTACGGCAACAACGGCGGAGCAGATTTCCATTGACGGCGATGGAAACCAGCGGCAGGAGGTCACTGGCGGCGCGGAGACGATCCGAAGACCCAAGGAGGTAGAGCAGGACACACGCGTAGGCTGAGGAGTTTGAAGAAATTTCCAAAATCTCACCCGTGGGTATATATATCCCGACCCTATCGGTGTGACCGAGTGGAACAACTCGGTGGCACCGAGATACAGAATCGCAAGCGGTTACTGTAACTCGGTGTGACAGAAAAGTTCAAATCGGTTCCATCGAGATTGAAAACCTAGATCAACTTAGTGATCTCGGTGTGACCGAAAGGGATGACTCGGTCATACCGAAATGCACAAAGAGGTTTTGGAAGTTTAAGTCTGACAAATCGGGGACTCCGAGTGCTCCTCACACAGAGTGGTTCGAATCTGACTTGATCAAACTTTGTGATGTAGCATGAATAGAGTTTGAGACGAGAAAAGCATAGATAGCTAGAGGAAGTCCTTAGGCATTCTTGTCCATCCATTTGGCAAAAGATAGAAAGCCAAACAATCAAGGCAACAAATGGATGTCCTCGAATGAGTAAAATATGCAACCAACATGCTCACACAATAATATGGCAAACGAAATATGTGGCAAATCATGCACAATCACTCTAGCATCTATCAAGCAATTTGGCAATGACTAGGTCATCTATATATGAGTATATTGACTGAGGAGTCAAATGAGAACATTTGATCGTAGGTCATACTCATCGTTTAAGCACAAGTGGGGTTCACATTGTTAGAGTTGCTTTAGCTCAATTGATTAGAGTAAAGCTCCCCTAGATGTGATATCCCCCCTAGGAGGGATGAACTAACCTTGGGTTTTGTCAATGATGACTTCATGTAGGTGTTGAAGATGTCGGTGCTCAAAGTTGATGTAGATCATTCGGAGCAATCCTTTGGAGTGAGTTGCACTTTCAATACCTATACGGGTTAGTCCCATAAGGAACAAACAAGGATATCCATAGACATAGAGTTATATTCACATGAGATGATGTCCATGAATGCATTAGGTTACCTTGTCCCTTGTCTTGCCAACAAGAGGGTTTGTGACTCCTTGAACTAGTGCAAGATATGGAAGTTGTTTGCACTTGTCCTTGCCAAAATGATATGAGTGAAGTATGTTGGCGGAGTCACCCTCAAGAACTCTCTAGTTCTTCTTCTTCGGGATCCACACCATCTTGATGGGAATCCTTGGAGTTGTAGTCGTACTTGATGAAGTAGAGCTTGATGTAGTCTTGGGAACCCACTTGACCAATGCCTTAGGGGCTTCTTCAAATGCATCAATCTCCTCTTGAAGCTTGTCCTTGCCCTTTAGCTTGTGGTCTTGTGGTGGAAGATCATCTTGAGCTTGTGTTCCTTGAGAAGAAGTAGGATCATACTTCTCTTGTTGAGGAACAAACTTCGTCTTGGGGTATTGATCTTCTTCCCACTCAACTCCATTGGCATTGAACTTTCGTTCAAAAACAAGACATTGATTCTTCCGGTATCTTCCTTGCTTGCGTACAATTTCCTCAAATTGCTTACTTCTGGCAAGACTCTTGTAAACACCTTTCTCTATAATTCCTTCAATAAGTTGTTTTCTTGCTCAAGTGTAACTTGGCTAAGAGAATCATTAGTGGAATCAAGAGAACTATTAGAAGCAACAACATTGGTTTTAGCATGATTATTGTTACTACTAGAAGAAGAATCGTTCTTGTTCTTGTTGCTAGATTTAACTTGTGGCATGTAAGTAGACAAGAGTAAACACTTGGAAATGTAAGAAGAACTTTTCTTGCGAAGATCATCATTGATTGCCTTTAAGAACTCATGCTCTTGCTCAAGGTTGAGCTTTTCAAAGCGTAGCTTCTCATGAGTCTTTAAAAGTTCTCGATGATCTTCCAAGGTAGTTTCATGAGCTAACTTAAGAGTGTTTAGTTCTTTAGTTAGATGCTCAATCTCCTTCTTATAATTGTCATTCGTTTTATCTTGATTAGCATGATTAATAGCAAGTTCATCATAGTTTTCATAACTAGAGTTTTCAACAAGTAAATCATAATCACCTACCAAATCATCTTCATCACTATTGAAATCAACATACTCAGGGTGTGATACCTTTGGGCCTTTAGCCATGAAGCATCTTCCAATTCCTTCATTTGGTGAGTCAAATATGTCGTAGGAGTTGGTTGACACAAGTGCTAGACCGGCAACAACTTCATCTTGAGTGTATTCGGAGTTGGAGAGGTAACTTCTTTCGGAGTGATTGTCGGGGTCGGGGCCGGATACCCATTCACCAACATGAGCTTGATGTCTTCGTATTGTGTATCTCTTTGATGACTTGTCCTTTCTTTCCGAATCCTTGCTTTTCCGAGAGGGTCTTCGCTCATAGCGATCATCCCTACTCCTTCTCTCTCTAGCTGGTGATTCTTCTCTTCTACTTCTTCTTTTGGGAGAATCTTCTCTTCTTTTGTAGGGAGCCGTACACCCATTGGAGTAGTGTACAGGTCTTCCACAATTGTAGCAATTACGTTCACGACTTGAAGATATTTTGTCATTGTAGGACCTTGACTTGGAACTTCTTTCCTTGCTTCTACTCTTGTAGAACTTGTTGAAGTTCTTCACCATTAGGCTCAATTCTTCATTGAAGGTTTATTTCTCACTTGATGATGTGGGAGCATCACACGAGGCTTTGTAAGCACCACTTAACTTGTTGTGGAGCCCTTCCTTATCCTTAAGTGACATCTCATGAGCAACAATTCTTCCAATGACTTCCGTTGGCTTGAGATCTTTGTTATTTGGCATCATTTGGATCGATGTGCACACGGTATCATATTTTCCATCAAAGGCTCTTAGGATCTTCTTGATGATGAATCTGTCGGTCATCTCTTCACTTCCTAAACCGGCAATCTCATTTGTGATGAGAGCAAGCCTAGAGTACATTTCAGTGACACCTTCACCATCCTTCATTTTGAACTTGTTAAGTTGACTTTGAAGCACATCCAATTTGGATTCCTTGATGGAGTCGGTACCTTCGTGCATATCAATCAAAGTATCCCAAATTTCTGTTGCATTCTCAAGATGGCTAATTTTGTTGAATTCTTAGGGGCACAATCCGTTGAAGAGAATACCACAAGCTTGAGCATTGTATTGCAGCATCTTCAACTCTTCCACGGTAGCTTCACGGTTTGGTTCTCTCCCATCAAAGAATTCACCTTGCAGGCCAGTACACACAATAGCCCAAACGGCGGGGTTATGCCCAAGAATATGCATTTTCGTCTTATGCTTCCAACAAGCAAAATTAGTACCATCAAAGTAAGGACCTCTACGGTGGTAATTTCCCTCGCTAGATGCCATACTCTCATAGGTTGTGAAACCAAGGCTATGATCACCAAAAGCTATGGAAATCAAATCAAATGGAGACCAAAGCTCTGATACCACTTTTAGGATTGAAAGTATGTCTAGGGGGTGATTAGATTACTTGGCCAAATAAAAATCTAGCCTTTTCCCAATTTAAGTCTTGGCAGATTTTAACAACTTAGCACAAGTCAAGTAATTAAGCTACACATGCAATTCTAAGAGTATAGCAGCGGAATGTAAAACAATTGCATATGAAGATAAAGGGAGGAGTTTGAGGGAGCAAACACAATGTAGACACGGAGATTTTTGGCGTGGTTCCGATAGGTGGTGCTATCGTACATCCATGTTGATGGAGACTTCAACCCACGAAGGGTAATAGTTGCACGAGTCCACGGAGGGCTCCACCCACGAAGGGTCCACGAAGAAGCAACCTTGTCTATCCCACCAAGAACATCGCCCATGAAGGACTTGCCTCACTAGGGTAGATCTTCACGAAGTAGGCGATCTCAACTCCTTGGTTCAACTCCACAATCTTGATGGAGGCCAAGTGACACCTAGCCAATCTAGGAGACACCACTATCCAAAAGGTAATAGATGGTGTGGTGATGATGAACTCCTTTCTCTTGTGCTTCAAATGATAGTCTCCCCAACACTCATCTCTCTCTCATAGGATTGGATTTGGTGGAAAGAGGGTCTAAGTGGATAGCAACTTGGGGAAGGCTAGAGATCAAGATTTATGTGGTTGGAATGGAATATCTTGACCTCAACACAAGTGTAGGTGATTCTCTCTCAGAAAATGTATGTTGGAAGTGTAGGCATGTTCTAACGGCTCTCTCCACAAATGAAGAGTGGGTGGAGGGGTATATATAGCCTCCACAGAAAATCTAACCGTTACACACAAATCACCGAACTCGGTGGGACCGAATCATGAAACTCGGTTAGACCGATTTAGTTCAAAATGTGAACATTAGGATTTTCGATGGGACCGACATGTCAACTCGGTGGAACCGATTCCATTAGGGTTAGGGCATAACGTAATCTCGGTGAGACCGAGTACACAAACTCGGTGGGACCGATTTTGGTAATAGGAAAACAGAGAGTTGGTCAGGCAAACTCGGTGGGACTGATTCGCTCATCTCGATTAGACCGAAACGTTTCGATGGGTAAACAGAGAGTTTGCATTGCAATCTCGGTGGGACAGATCGCTCATCTCGGTTGGATCGAAACGTTACAAAGGGAAACGGAGAGGTTGTAATCCCATCTCAGTGAGACCGAGATCCCTATCGGTGAGACTGAAATGACTAGGGTTTGTGGCAGTGGCAATGCCAAGTGAACTCGGTGGCGCCGGGTAGGAAATTTCGGTGGGGCCGAGTTTGACTTTTGGTTTGGGACATATGTGGATATGAGAAAGTAGTTGAGGGTTTTGGAGTATATCACTAAGCATTTTGAGCAAGTAACTCATTAAGCAACACCTCATCCCCTTTTAATAGTATTGGCTTTTCCTATGGACTCAATGTGATCTTGGATCACTAAAAGTAAAATGTAGAGTCTTGAGCTTGAGCCAACATGTGTTCTTAGTATTTTGAGGGGTCCACTTTCTAATCCGTGTCATGCCAAACATTGAGCTTTCCTAAAATACTTATCTTGAAATAGCATTAGCTCAATGGGCTATATGTTGTTAGGAATTACCAAAACCACCCAGGGATAGTTGCACTTTCAAGATATCAATGTGAGTGAGTAGGGATTGCCATGCAACGGATGCACTAGAGCTATAAGTGTATGAAAGCTCAAAAAGAAACTAAGTGGGTGTGCATCCAACTTGCTTGCTCACGAAGACCTAGAGCATTTTGAGGAAGCCCATCATTGGAATATACAAGCCAAGTTCTATAATGAAAAATTCCCACTAGTATATGAAAGTGACAACATAAGAGACTCTCTATCATGAAGATCATGGTGCTACTTTGAAGCACAAGTGTGGAAAAAGGATAGTAGCATTGCCCCTTCTCTCTTTTTCTCTCATTTTTTTATTTGGGCCTTTTCTCTCTTTTTTGGCCTCTTTTCCTTTCCTTTTTTTATTTTTTGTCTGGAGTCTCATCCCGACTTGTGGGGGAATCATAGTCTCCATCATCCTTTCCTCACTGGGGCAATGCTCTAATAATGATGATACTTTTATTTACTTACAACTCAAGAATTACAACTCGATACTTAGAACAAAATATGACTCTATGTGAATGCCTCCGGCGGTGTACCGGGATGTGCAATGAATCAAGAGTGACATGTATGGAAAATTATGAATGGTAGCTTTGCCACAAATACGATGTCAACTACATGATCATGCAAAGCAATATGACAATGATGGAGCGTGTCATAATAAACAAAACAGTTGAAAGTTGCATGGCAATATATCTCGGAATGGCTATGGAAATGCCATAATAGGTAGGTATGGTAACTGTTTTGAGGAAGATATAAGGAGGCTTATGTGTGATAGAGCGTATCATATCATGGGGTTTGGATGCACCGGCGAAGTTTGCACCAACTCTCGAGGTGAGAAAGGGCAATGCATGGTACTGTAGAGGGTAGCAAATTGCGGAAAGGTAAGAGTGCGTATGATCCATGGACTCACATTAGTCATAAAGAACTCATATACTTATTGCAAAAGTTTATTAGCCCTCGAAGTAAAGTACTACTACGCATGCCCCTAGAGAGATAGATTGGTAGGAAAAGACCACCGCTCGTCCCCGACCGCCATTCATAAGGAAAGCACTCAAAGAACACCCCATGCTTCAAATTTGTCACACAACGTTTACCATACGTGCATGCTACGGGACTTGCCAACTTTAACACAAGTATTTATCAATTTCATTATTACCAACTAGCATGACTCTAACATTACCACCTTTATATCTCAAAACAATCATCAAGTATCAAACTTCTCATAGTATTCGATGCACTCTATATGAAAGTTTTTATTATACCCATATCGTATGCCCATCATATTCGGACTAGTTTCATAAGCAAAGCAAACTACCATGCTGTTCTAAAGACTCTCAAAATAATATAAGTGAAGCATGAGAGATCAATATTTCTATAAAATAAAACTACTGCCATGCTCTAAAAAGATATAAGTGAAGTACTAGAGCAAACGACAAACTACTCCGAAAGATATAAGTGAAGATAAATGAGTAGTGAATAATTATGCAACTATGTGAAGACTCTCTAACATTTAAGAATTTCAGATCTTGGTATTTTATTCAAACAGCAAGCAAAATAAAATAAAATAAAATGACGCTCCAAGCAAAACACATATCATGTGGTGAATAAAAATATAGCCTCAAGTAAAGTTACCGATGAACGAAGACGAAAGAGGGGATGCCATCCGGGGCATCCCCAAGCTTAGGCTCTTGGTTGTCCTTGAATATTACCTTGGGGTGACTTTGGCATCCCCAAGCTTATGCTCTTGCCACTCCTTATTCCATAGTCCATCGAATCTTTACCCAAAACTTGAAAACTTCACAACACAAAACTTAACAGAAAACTCGTAAGCTCCGTTAGTATAAGAAAATAAATCACCAATTTTGTATTGTTGTGAACTCATTCTAAATTCATATTTGTGTAATATCTACTGTATTCCAAATTCTCTATGGTTCATACCCTCCGATACTACTCATAGATTCATCAAAATAAGCAAACAACACAATGAAAACAGAATCTGTCAAAAACAGAACAGTCTGAAGCAACCTGGAGGTTTCGAATACTTCTGTAACTCCATAAGTCCTGATAAATTAGGAAGTCGTGGGAAAATTGTATATTGATATACTGCAGTTGGAATTGGTATTTTATCGCACTCTGGTAAAAAAGGAAAATTATTCTCGTGAGCGCATACTTTCTGTTTTTACAGCAAGATCAAATAACAATCACCCAAGAAGATCCTAAAGGCTTTACTTGGCACAAACACTAATTAAAAATTAAAAAACGCAATCATAACAGAAGCTAGATTAATTATTTATTACTAAACAGGAACAAAAAGTAAGGAACAAAAATAAATTGGGTTGCCTCCCAACAAGCGCTATCGTTTAACGCCCCTAGCTAGGCATGATGATTTCAATGATGCTCACATAAAAGATAAAAATTAAAACATAAAGAGAGCATAGTGAAAAATATGACTAGCATATTTAAGTCCAACCCACTTCCTATGCATAGGTATTTTGTGAGCAAACAATTTATGGGAACAAGAATCAACTTGCATAGGAAGGTAAAGCAAGCAAAACTTCAAAACTTTAAGCACATAGAGAGGAAACTTGATAATATTGCAATTCCTATAAGCATATATTCCTCCCTCATAATAATTTTCAGTAGAATCATGAATGAATTCAACAATATAACCATCACCCAAAGCATTCTTTTCATGATCTACAAGCATAGAATTTTATTACTCTTCACATAAGCAAATTTCTTCTCATGAATAGTAGTGGGAACAAACTCAACAAAATAACTATCATGTGAAGCATAATCTAATTGAAAGTTAAAATCATCATGACAAGTTTCATGGATATCATAATTCTTTATAGCATACGTGTCATCACAATAATCATCATAGATAGGAGGGATGCTTTCATCATAATAAATTTGCTCATCAAAACTTGGGGGACTAAAAATATCATCTTCATCAAACATATCATCCCCAAGCTTGTGGCTTTGCATATCATTAGCATCATGGGTATTCAAAGAATTCATACTAACAACATTGCAATCATGCTCATCATCCAAAGATTTAGTGCCAAACATTTTAATACATTCTTCTTCTAACACTTTGGCACAATTATCGGAATCCTTATTTTCACGAAAGACATTAAAAAGATGAAGCATATGAAGCAACCTTAATTCCATTTTTATATTTTTTGTTTATAGACTAAAATAGTGATAAAACAAGAAACTAAAAGATTCGATTGCAAGATCTAAAGATATACCTTCAAGCGCTAACCTCCCCGGCAACGGCGCTAGAAAAGAGCTTGATGTCTACTACACAACCTTCTTCTTGTAGACGTTTTTGGGCCTCCAAGTGTAGAGGTTTGTAGGACAGTAGCAATTCCCACAAGTGGATAACCTAAGGTTTATCAATCCGTGGGAGGCATAGGATGAAGATGGTCTCTCTCAAGCAACCCTACAACCAAATAGCAAAGAGTCTCTTGTGTCCCCAACACACCCAATATAATGGTAAATTGTATAGGTGCACTAGTTCGGCACAAAGATGGTGATACAAGTGCAATATGGATGGTAGATATAGGTTCTTGTAATCTGAAAATATAAAACAGCCAGGTAGCAAGTGATAAAAGTGAGCGTAAACGGTATTGCATTGCTAGGAAACAAGGCCTAGGGTTCATACTTTCACTAGTGCAAGTTCTCTCAACAATAATAACATAATTGGATGATATAACTATCCATCAACATGCAACAAAGAGTCACTCCAAAGTCACTAATAGCGGAGAACAAACGAAGAGATTATTGTAGGGTACCAAACCACCTCAAAGTTATCCTTTCTGATCGATCTATTCAAGAGTCCGTAGTAAAATAAAATGAAGCTATTCTTTCCGTTCAATATATCCTAGAGTTCGTACTAGAATAACACCTTAAGAAACAAATCAACCAAAACCCTAATGTCACCTAGATACTCCAATGTCACCTCAAGTATCCGTTGGTATGATTATACGATATGCATCACACAATCTCAGATTTATCTATTCAACCAACACAAAGAACTTCAAAGAATGCCCCAAAGTTTCTACCGGAGAGTCAAGACGAAAACGTGTGCCAACCCCTATGCATAAGTTCACGAGGTCACGGAACTCGCAAGTTGATCACCAAAACATACATCAAGTAGATCACGTGAATATCCCATTGTCACCACAGATAAACACATGCAAGACACACATCAAGTGTTCTCAAATCCTTAAAGACTCAATCCGATAAGATAACTTCAAAGGGAAAACTCAATTCATCACAAGGAGATAGAGGGGGAGAAACATCATAAGATCCAACTATAATAGCAAAGCTCGTGATACATCAAGATCGTACTGAATCAAGAACACGAGAGAGAGAGAGAGAGAGAGAGAGAGATCAAACACATAACTACTAGTGCGTACCCTCAGCCCCAAGGGTGAACTACTCCCTCCTCGTCATGAAGAGTGCCGGGATAATGAAGATGGCCACCGGAGAGGGATTCCCCCCTCCGGCAGGGTGCCGGAACGGGTCTAGATTGGTTTTCGGTGGCTACAGAGGCTTGCGGCGGTGGAACTCCCGATCCAGGTTATGTTCTGGAAGTTTGGGTATATATAAGAGGTTTTGGCGTCGGGAACAAGTCAGGTGGGTCTCCGAGGCAGCCACGAAGTAGGGGGGCGCGCCCAGGGGGTAGGGCGCGCCCTCCACCCTCATGGGTGCCTCGGGACTCTTCTGGCCCATCTCCGATACTCCGTGGGCTTCTTCTGGTCCAAAAATAAGCTCCCTGAAATTTCAGGTCAATTGACTCTATTTGGTTTTCCTTTTCTGCGATACTCAAAAACAAGGAAAAAACAGAAACTGGCACTGGGCTCTAGGTTAATAGGTTAGTCCCAAAAATCATATAAAATGCCATATAAATGAATATAAAACATCCAAGATTGATAATATAATAGCATGGAACAATTAAAAATTAGAGATACATTGGAGACGTATCAGCGACGCGTAGGGTGGCCGAGTGGCGAAGACGCGCACAACCGAGTGGCGACGCGCGGGGAGGCCGAGTGGTGAAGACATGGACAACTGAGTGGTGACGCGCAGGGAGGCCGAGTGATGATGTGCGAGGTGGCCGAGTGAAGGACTTCATGTCCAGCCAAGTGGCAGAAATGGTCCTTGAAGGAGTTAGCCAGATACTTCCGAAGTTGATGTAGCGACGAGGTTAGTGTAGTGTGGTTGCGACACAACAAGACCGGCCTCACAACTGAGTCTGAGTAGGAATGAAGATGGCGTGCAAAGCATCTGGGTGATTATAAAACTTGTCAAAGTGGCGGATCGAATGCAGTTGTTGAAGTGAAGGATCTGACTGGTGATGAAGTACTCGACCACTCAGGAGAGTGTCATTCCGAATGAGCTGCAGCCCCGAGTGTGGCGTAGCCCCCGAGCATACTATAGGATTCGACAACGGACATGCCGGAATACGAGAAATATAATTTCGAATGGATAATTCGTAATTCATCAAGTCGGACTTGGGTAAAAGTGAGGAGAAGCTTCCGAGTGATGCTCGAAAGAAGCAAACTCGCAAAGGAGTGAAGTGTGAAGTTTAATTATAAAAGGAAATTGTCTATCTCATGCCTGACGAGGTCTATATCATTGATACAATAAAGAGTATTCCACAGAGGGGTTGGCCGGATGTGTTTGAAGTCAACAGAGCGACAAGGTCAGTGTTGTGGTACGCTAGGACCGGTACAGTGACCGAGTCCGAGCAGCGATGAAGTTGGCACATAGGGTCATCGAGTGATCACGTAACTTGTGTGAAGAATGGCACAATCCAACCAAATAATTTCTTGAGGAAATTTGATATGTGCTGAAATGATTTGTGTGAATAACTGATGACCCACAAGTATAGGGGATCTATCGTAGTCCTTTCGATAAGTAAGAGTGTCGAACCCAACGAGGAGCAGAAGGAAATGATAAGCGGTTTTCAGCAAGGTATTCTCTGCAAGCACTGAAATAATAGGTAAGAGATAGTTTTGTGATAAGATAATTGGTAACGAGCAACAAGTAACGAAAGTAAATAAAGTGTAGCAAGGTGGGCTAATCCTTTTTGTAGCTAAGGACAAGCCTGGACAAACTCTTATATGATGTAAAGCGCTCCCGAGGACACATGGGAATATCGTCAAGCTAGGTGTCATCATGATCATATGATTTGCGTTCGGTACTTTGATAATTTGGTATGTGGGTGGACCGGTGCTTGGGTGCTGTCCTTACTTGGACAAGCATCCCACTTATGATTAACCTCTATTGCAAGCATCCGCAACTACAACAAAAGTATTAAGGTAAACCTAACCATAGCATGAAACATATGGATCCAAACCAACCCCTTACGAAGTAACGCATAAACTAGGGTTTAAGCTTCTGTCACTCTAGCAACCCATCATCTACTTATTACTTCCCAATGCCTTCCTCTAGGCCCAAATAATGGTGAAGTGTTATGTAGTCGACGTTCACATAACACCACTAGAGGAGAGACAACATACATCTCATCAAAATATCGAACAAATACCAAATTCATATGACTACTAATAGCAAGACTTCTCCCATGTCCTCCGGAACAAACGTAACTACTCACAAAGCATATTCATGTTCATAATCAGAGGGGTATTAATGTGCATATAGGATCTGAACATATGATCTTCCACCAAATAAACCAACTAGGATCAACTACAAGGAGTAATCAACACTACTAGCAACCCACATGTACCAATCCCAGACTTGGAGACAAGAATTGGATACAAGAGATGAACTAGGGTTTGAGAGGAGATGGTGCTGGTGAAGATGTTGATGGAGATTGCCCTCTCCTGATGAGAGGAGCGTTGGTGATGATGATGGCGATGATTTCCCCCTCCCGGAGGGAAGTTTCCCCGGCAGAACAGCTCCGCCGGAGCCCTAGATTGGTTCCGCCAAGGTTCCGCCTCATGGCGGCGGAGTCTCGTCTGGAAAGATGGCTTATGATTTTTTCCTCATCGAAATACTCCATATAGCAGAAGATGGGCATCGGAGGGCCACCAGGGGGGCCACGAGGTAGGGGGCGCGCCCAGGGGGTAGGGCGCGCCCCCACCCTCGTGGGCAGGGTGTGGCCCCCTGGTGAACTTCTTGCACTCAATATTTTTTATATATTCTAAAATTGACTTCCGTGAAGTTTTAGGACTTTTGGAGCTGTGCAGAATAGGTCTCTAATATTTGCTCGTTTTCCAGCCCAGAATCCCAGCTGCCGACATTCTCCCTCTTTATGTAAACCTTGTAAAATAAGAGAATAGGCATAAGTATTGTGACATACTGTGTAATAACAGCCCATAATGCAATAAATATCGGTATAAAAGCATGATGCAAAATGGACGTATCAACTCCCCCAAGCTTAGACCTCGCTTGTCCTGAAGTGAAAGCCAAAATCGAAAGATATGTCCACACGTTTAGAGATAGAGGTGTCGATAAAAATAAAATACGGACATGAGGGCATCATGATCATTCTTAGAGCAACAACTTATATAATTCTTGTCATATGATCTCTTATGCTAGAGTAATAATTCAATCACAATTTCAAGTATGAATCATAAACTTCTTTGAAAACTAACAAACTGTAATCTCAGTCATTGGAGCAATTGCAATTTATCATAACATAGGAAAGAGTCAATATATAAGAGCTTTTCAGCAAGTCCACATACTCAACTATCATATAGTCTTTCACAATTGCTAACACTCACGTAATACTTATGGGTATGGAGTTTTAATCGGACACAGAGAAAGATAGGGGCTTATAGTTTGTGTCCCAATGTTTTACCTCAAGGGTAATGTCAACAATAATAGTTCATGAAAACTCACATCCAATTAGCCATATATACCAGGATCTTTCCAACATGTTGTGCTTGCCAAAAGATAAAATGTAAAAAGGAAAGGTGAAGATCACCATGACTCTTATGCAAGGTAGGAGATAAAAGTAAAAGATAGGCCCTTCACAGAGGGAAGCAGAGGTTATCATGCGCTTTTATGGTTGGATGCACAAAATCTTAATGCGAAAGAACGTCACTTTATATTGCCACTTGTGATATGGACCTTTATTATGCAGTCCGTCGCTTTTATTTCTTCCATATCACACGATCGTATAAACGTTAGTTTCTCCCACACTAATATGTCATACATATTTAGAGATCAATTTTTATTGCTTGCACCGATGACAACTTACTTGAAGGATCTTATTCAATCCATAGGTAGGTATGGTGGACTCTCATGGCAAAACTGGTTTAAGGGTGTTTGGAAGCACAAGTAGTATCTCTACTTGGTGCAATGAATTTGGCTAGCATGAGGGGGAAAGGCAAGATCAATCATGTTGGATGTTCCAAGACAATATAATTTATCTCAGATGCAAGAAAACATAACCCATTACGTTGTCTTCCTTGTCCAACGTCAACTCTTTAGCATGTCATATTTTAATGAGTGCTCACAATCATAAAAGGTTTAGCATATTTCTTTTTCATAAGATACTTAATAGCAGCATGATACATGTGAATAGTTACTTTAGAATCAACAATATAAGGTCTGAACTTATCACAAGCAAATGTAACTGCTAAGAATTCTTTTTCAGTAGTAGCATAATTTCTCTAAGCATTGTCTAGAGTTTTACTAGCATATTGAATAACATTTAATTTCTTATCAACTCTTTGCCCTAGAACAACACCTACAGCATAATCACTGGCATCACGAATTTCAAAGGGTAAATTCCAATCAGGTGGCTGAACAATAGGTGCAGAGATTAATGTTTTCTTAAGTATTTAAAATGCTTGTATGCACTCATCATCGAAAATAGATGGTATATCTTTTTGTAATAAATTAGTCAGAGCCCAAGGAATTTTTGAGAAGTCCTTAATGAACCTCCTATAAAAACTGGCATGACCAAGGAAACTTCTTATACCTTTGATGTCGTTGGGACATGGCATCTTTTCAATAGCATCAAGCTTGGCTTTATCAACTTCGATGCCTCTTTCAGAAACTTTATGCCCCAAGACAATACCTTCATTAACCATAAAGTGGCACTTTTCCCAATTCAAGACAAGATTAGTTTCTTCACATCTCTGCAAAACTCGATCAAGGTTGCTTAAGCAATCATCAAAAGAGGATCCATAGACGGAAAAATCGTCCATGAACACCTCACAAATCTTTTCACAAAAGTCAGAGAATATAGCCATCATGCATCTTTGAAAGGTAGCTGGTGCATTACATAAACCAAAAGGCATACGTCTATAAGCAAAAGTACCAAAAGGGCAAGTAAAAGTAGTCTTTGATTGATCATTGGCTGACACAGGTATTTGAGAGAAACCAGAATAACCATCTAGAAAGCAAAAATGTGTATGTTTGGATAATCTTTCTAGCATTTGATCGATAAAAGGTAAGGGGCAATGATCTTTTTAGTAGCTTTATTTAACTTATGGAAATCAATTACCATCCTATAACCTGTAATAATTCTTTGCGGGATCAACTCATCTTTATCATTAGGAACGACAGTAATACCTCCCTTCTTAAGGACGCAATGGACAGGACTTACCCACTGACTATCAGCAACGGGATAAATTATACCCGCCTCAAGGAGCTTTAGTATTTCCTTTCTTACCACTTCCTTCATCTTAGGATTCAGCCATCGTTGATGATCACGAACTGGTTTGGCATCTTCCTCGAAATTTATTTTGTGTTGACACAGAGTGGGACTAATGCCCTTAAGATCATCGAGAGTATATCTAATAGCAGCACGGTGCTTCTTCAGAGTTTTCAATAATCTCTCTTCTTCATGCTCTGAAAGGTTAGCACTAATAATAACAGGATATATCTTTTTCTCATCAAGATAAGCATATTTAAGAGTATCAGGTAAAGGTTTAAGCTCAAACACGGGATCACCCTTGGATGGAGGAGGATCCCCTAGGATTTCAACAGACAAATTGTGTTTCAGTATGGGTTCCTATTTAAAGAATACTTCATCGATTCCCCTTCTTTCATTCATAAACATACCATTTTCATGGTCTAGCAAATATTGTTCTAAAGGATCACTAGGAGGTACGGCAATAAAAGCAAGTCCAATAATTTCATCTTTACTAGGCAATTCCTCTTCACGGTGTTGTCTACGAAATTTAGAAAAGTTAAATTCATGAGACATATCACCTAAACCAGTAGTAACAACATCCTTTTTGCAATCTATCTTAGCATTAACTATGTTCAAGAAGGGTCTACCAAAAATAATGGGACAAAAGCTATCTTGTGGGGAACCAAGAACAAGAAAATCAGCTGGATATTTAGTTTTCCCACACAAGACTTCAACATCTCTAACAATTCCCATTGGTGAAATAGTATCTCTATTGGCAAGTTTAATTGTGACATCAATATCTTCTAACTCAGCGGGTGCAATGTCATGCATAATTTCTTTGTATAGGTCAATAGGTATTGCACTAGCAGTAGCACCCATATCACATAAGCCATAATAACAATGATCTCCTATTTTAACAGAAATAACAGGCATGCCTGCCACAGGTCTAGGTTTATCTTTAGCACAAGGTTTAGCAATTCTAGCAGTTTCATCACAGAAATAAATAACATGCCTATCAATATTATCAGACAAGAGATCTTTAACAATAGAAATATTAGGTTCAACTTTAACTTGCTCAGGAGGTGTATAAGTTCTAATATTGCTTTTACGAACCACAGTTAAAGCTTTAGCATGATCTTTTATCCTAACAGGAAAAGGTGGTTTCCCAACATAAGCAGTAGGAACAATAGGATCATTATAAGTGACAGTCTTTTCTTCAACTTTAATAGGTGCAACTACTTTTACTTCTATGGGAGGATGATATTTAAACCACTTCTCCCTAGGGAGATCAACATGAGTAGCAAAAGATTCACAGAAATAAGCTACTATTTCAGAGTCAAGTCCATATTTGGTGCTAAATTTATGGAAAACATCGGCATCCATAAAAGATTTAACACAATCAAACTTAGGTGTCATACCTGACTCCTTATATTTGTCGAGGTCCCAATCTTCAGAGTTGCGTTTAATTCTTTGCAATAGATCCCATTTGAATTCAATAGTCTTCGTCATAAAAGAGCCAACACAAGAAGTATCGAGCATGGTGCGATTGTTATCACAAAGCCGAGCATATAAATTTTGAATAATAATTTCTCTTGAGAGCTCATAATTGGGGCATGAATATAACATTGATTTAAGCCTCCGCCAAGCTTGAGCGATGCTTTCTCCTTCGCGAGGCCAAAAATTATATATATAATTGCGATCACGATGAACAAGATGCATAGGATAAAACTTCTGATGAAATTCCAATTTCAATCGTTTGTAGTTCCATGACCTCGTATCATCACATAGCCTATACCATGTCGATGCATCTCCCTTCAAAGATAAATGGAAGACCTTCTTCTTAATAACATCTCCGGGCACACCCGCAAGCTTAAATAATCCACAAACTTCATCCACATATATTAGGTGCTCATCAGGATGCTTTGTTCCATCTCTTGCAAAAGGATTAGCTAACAGTTTTTCTATCATACCCGGAGGAATTTCAAAGCTGACATTTTCATTTTCAGTAGGTTCAATAGGTTGAGGATCAACTCTTTGCTCTACTTGTTGGGGTGAACATACCTCGAACAAGCCCCTCAGAGGATTACTTTCCATAGTAACAAGTGACAGTAAATTTCAGCACACTATATAAATTTTTCCTTACCAAATTCCAACTACCAAAGGCGCTTCATTCCCCGGCAACGGCGCCAGAAAATAATCTTGATTACCCACAAGTATAGGGGATCTATCATAGTCCTTTCGATAAGTAAGAATGCCGAACCCAACGAGGAGCAGAAGGAAATGATAAGCGGTTTTCAGCAAGGTATTCTCTGCAAGCACTGAAATAATAGGTAACAGATAATTTTGTGATAGGATAATTGGTAACGAGCAACAAGTAAGAAAAGTAAATAAATTGCAGCAAGGTGGCCCAATCCTTTTTGTAGCAAAGGACAAGCATGGACAAACTCTTATATGATGTAAAGCGCTCCCGAGGACACATGGGAATATCGTCAAGCTAGGTTTCATCACGACCATATGATTCGCGTTCGGTACTTTGACAATTTGGTATGTGGGTGGACCGGTGCTTGGGTGTTGTCCTTACTTGGACAAGCATCCCACTTATAATTAACCTCTATTGCAAGCATCTACAACTACAACAAAAGTATTAAGGTAAACCTAACCATAGCATGAAACATATGGATCCAAATCAGCCCCTTACAAAGCAACGCATAAACTAGGGTTTAAGCTTCTGTCACTCTAGCAACCCATCATCTACTTATTACTTCCCAATGCCTTCCTCTAGGCCCAAATAATGGTGAAGTGTTATGTAGTCGACGTTCACATAACACCACTAGAGGAGAGACAACATACATCTCATCAAAATATCGAACGAATACCAAATTCACATGACTACTAATAGCAAGACTTCTCCCATGTCCTCAGGAACAAACGTAACTACTCACAAAGCATATTCATGTTCATAATCAGAGGGGTATTAATGTGCATATAGGATCTGAACATATGATCTTCCACCAAATAAACCAACTAGCATCAACTACAAGGAGTAATTAACACTACTAGCAACCCACAGGTACCAATCCCAGACTTGGAGACAAGAATTGGATACAAGAGATGAACTAGGGTTTGAGAGGAGATGGTGCTGGTGAAGATGTTGATGGAGATTGCCCTCTCCCGATGAGAGGAAGCGTTGGTGATGACGATGGCGATGATTTCCCCCTCCCGGAGGGAACTTTCCCCAGCAGAACAACTCCGCCGGAGCCCTAGATTGGTTCAACCAAGGTTCCGCCTCGTGGCGGCGGAGTCTCGTCCGGAAAGATGGCTTATGATTTTTTCCTCATCGAAAGACTCCATATAGCAGAAGATGGGCATCGGAGGGCCACCAAGGGGCCCACGAGGTAGGGGGCGCGCCCAGGGGGCAGGGCGCGCCCCCAACCCTCGTGGGCAGGGTGTGGCCCCCCTGGTGAACTTCTTGCGCTCAGTATTTTTTATATATTCTAAAATTGACTTCCGTGAAGTTTCAGGACTTTTGGAGCTGTGCAGAATAGGTCTCTAATATTTGCTCCTTTTCCAGCCTAGAATCCCAACTGCCGGCATTCTCCCTCTTTATGTAAACCTTGTAAAATAAGAGAGAATAGGCATAAGTATTATGACATAATGTGTAATAACAGCCCATAATGCAATAAATATCGATATAAAAGCATGATGCAAAATGGACGTATCAATAACACCCATAGACACCCGCTGGGAGTGCAAGGGGCTTGCTGGTTAACCAGCAAGAGTCTAAAAGAGCGAAGGATCTGTTTGAACTCGTTGAAGCGGCGGATCCGACTGAACTCATTGGAATACTGGCTCAAATAAAACGGAAGTGTAGTGTTTTGACTGAGTTGCAGCCCCGGAGGACCGATGCAAACTAGAAATGAAGAACGATACATGGTGTTCATGAATGATGTATGCGAAAAAATGGAAGTTGGACTCGTGAGTCACATAACCGGTACTAAGAAAGTATGTGAAAATAAGCAGTCGAGCGTAGAGGTACACTTGCTGGCGTGGCCTCCGAGTGAACGTGATGTGTGAATTACGGGATACTCGGGAAGACGGAAATTTCGGAATGTAAAATGACTTAGCTGTCTGAAGGCGCGCGAGTGGCCGAGCGGTGATGAGGCAACCAACCGAGTGTCGACGCGCGGGGCGGCTGAGTGGTGATGAGGTGACCAACCGAATGGCGACGCGCGGGGCGGCCGAGTGGTGATGAGGTAACTAACCGAGTGGCGACGCGCGGGGCAGCCGAGTGGTTATGAGGTGACCAACCGAGTGGCGACGCGCGGGGCGGCCGAGTGGTTATGAGGTGACCAACTGATTGGCGACGTGCGGTGCGGCCGAGTGGTTATGAGGTG
>NC_041392.1:255292745-255313661 GCF_002162155.2 Triticum dicoccoides | reverse complement strand
ATGGCGACGCGCGAGGCGGCGGAGTGGTGATGAGGTGACCAACCAATGTCGACGCGTGGGGCGGCCGAGTTGTGATGACGTGACCAACCGAGTGGCGACGTGCGAGGCGGGCGAGTGGTGATGATGTGACCAACCGAGAGGCGACTCGCGGGGCGGCCGAGTGGTGATGAGGTGACCAACCGAGTGGCGATGCGCGGGGCGGTCAAGTGGTGATTGTCGGATCACGGGTTCCGGCAAACCCTTGAGGTTCGAACTCTGGGGTGCGCGCGAAGTTCTTTCCCTCCTACCGATCTACGCCCTAGCTCGCTAGGGTCTCGCGGACAAACTCGATGCAGTCGCAACACAAAGACACGAGGTTTATACTGGTTCTGGCCACCGTTGTGGTGTAATACCCTACTCCAGTGTGGTGGTGGTGGATTGCCTCTTGGGCTGATGAAGAACAGTACAAGGGGAAGAACAACCTCCTGAGGTTGAAGTGTTCTTGTGCTTGGTGTGGCTAAGGGTTCGCCTATTATCCGATGAGACCCCTCCTTCTTTTGGTGGTGGCTAGTCCTACTTATATAGGCCCTGGTCCTCTCCCTGAATATTGAGCGGGAAGGGAGCCAACAATGGCGGCCAATTTGAAAGGGGACAGCTCGTACAAGCTATCCTGACAAAAGGTGGTCTTCGCCTGCCAAAGGTTATAGTGGTGACATCATCCTGGGCTCCATGGTGACCTCCCTCCTGCCGTCCTTCTGGTCTTGGTCTTGTTGCACTGATATGGAAACCTTTGCCTAATGCCTCCGTACTCCGCGCCTGCGCTTGCTCCCTTGGCACCAAAGAGGAAACAAGGACGCTGCGCGCGCTCGCGCCCGCCTGGTGTCGATCGTCATGGCTCACGTCACGAGAGCCTTGCGAGATTCACTCCGCCTTGATATCTCTGCTCCTCGCGAGGCAGCCTGGTGAGGCCGCTCCTGAGGAGGTCTTGCATCGTCCGCCTTGCGAGGCTTGGCCCCTCGTGAGGGTCTTGAATGCCTTGTTGATGATGATGGGCCATACAGACCTGCCAGCAGAGCCACGCCATGGGCCGCAGGTGATACGTCCATTTTGCATCATGCTCTTATATCGATATTTATTGCATTATGGGCTGTGATACTTATGCCTATTCTCTCTTATTTTACAAGGTTTACATAAAGAGGGAGAATGTCGGCAGCTGGGATTCTGGGCTGGAAAAGGAGCAAATATTAGAGACCTATTCTGCACAGCTCCAAAAGTCATGAAACTTCACGGAAGTCATTTTCAGAATATGTAAAAAATACTGAGCGCAAGAAGTTTCGGAGGGGGGCCACACCCTGCCCATGAGGGTGGGGGCGCGCCCTACCCCCTGGGCGCGCCCCCTTCCTCATGGGCCCCTTGGTGGCCCTCCGATGCCCATCTTCTGCTATGTGGAGTCTTTCGATGAGGAAAAAAATCATAAGCCAGCTTTCGGGACGAGACTCCGCCGCCACGAGGCGGAACCTTCGCGGAACCAATCTAGGGCTCTGGCGGAGCTGTTCTGCCGGGGAAACTTCCCTCCGGGAGGGGGAAATCATCGCCATCGTCATCACCAACGATCCTCTCATCGGGAGGGGGTCAATCTCCATCTACATCTTCACCAGCACCATCTCCTCTCAAACCCTAGTTCATCTCTTGTATCCAATTCTTGTCTCTAAATCTGGGATTGGTACCTGTGGGTTGCTAGTAGTGTTGATTACTCCTTGTAGTTGATGCTAGTTGGTTTACTTGGTGGAAGATCATATGTTGAGATCCTATATGCACATTAATACCCCTCTGATTATGAACATGAATATGCTTTGTGAGTAGTTACGTTTGTTCCTGAGGACATGGGAGAAGTCTTGCTATTAGTAGTCATGTGAATTTGGTATTCATTCGATATTTTGATGAGATGTATGTTGTCTCTCCTCCAGTGGTGTTATGTGAACGTAGACTACATGACACTTCACCATTATTTGGGCCTATAGGAAGGCATTGGTAAGTAATAAGTAGATGATGGGTTGCTAGAGTGACAGAAGCTTAAACCCTAGTTTATGCGTTGCTTAGTAAGGGGCTGATTTGGATCCATATGTTTCATGCTATGGTTAGGTTTACCTTAATACTTTTGTTGTAGTTGCGGATGCTTGCAATGGAGGTTAATCATAAGTGGGATGCTTGTCCAAGTAAGGACAACACCCAAGCACCGGTCCACCCACATACCAAATTATCAAAGTACCGAACATGAATCATATGATCATGATGAAACCTAACTTGACGATAATTCCCATGTGTCCTCGGGAGCACTTTTCTCTATATAAGAACTTGTCCAGGCTTGTCCTTTTCTACAAAAGGGATTGGGCCATCATGCTGCACCTTATTTTACTTTTGTTACTTGTTGCTCGTTACCAATTATCTTATCACAAAACTATCTGTTACCTATAATTTCAGTGCTTAGAGAGAATACCTTGCTGAAAACCGCTTATCATTTCCTTTTGCTCCTCGTTGGGTTTGACACTCTTACTTATCGAAAGGACTACGATAGATCCCCTATACTTGTGGGTCATCAAGACTCTTTTCTGGCGCCGTTGCCGGGGAGTGAAGCGCCTTTGGTACGTGGAATTTGGTAAGGAAAAATGTATATAGTGTGCTGAAATTTACTGTCACTTGTTGCCATGGAAAGTAATCCTCTGAGGGGCTTGTTCGAGGTATCTTCACCCCGACCAGTAGAGCAAAGACTTGCTCCTCAACCTATTGAACCTACTGAAAATGAAAATGTCTACTTTGAGATTCCTTCGGGTATGATAGAAAAACTGCTAGCTAATCCTTTTGCAGGAGACGGAACAATGCATCCTGATGAGCACCTAATATGTGTGGAGAAAGTTTGTGGATTATTTAAGCTTGCAGGTGTGCCCGATGATGTTATTAAGAGAAAGGTCTTCCCTTTATCTTTGAAGGGAGATGCATTGACATGGTATAGGCTATGTGATGATATGGGATCATGGAACTACAAACGATTGAAATTGGAATTTCATCAGAAGTTTTATCCTATGCATCTTGTTCATCGTGATTGCAATTATATATATAATTTTTGGCCTCGCGAAGGAGAAAGCATCGCTCATGCTTGGGGGAGGCTTAAGTCAATGTTATATTCATGCCCCAATCATGAGCTCTCAAGAGAAATGATTATCCAAAATTTATATGCTTGGCTTTCTGATAACAATCGCACCATGCTCGATACTTCTTGTGCTGGCTCTTTTATGATGAAGACTATTGAATTCAAATGGGATTTATTGGAAATAATTAAACATAACTCTAAAGATTGGGACCTCGACGAAGGTAAGGAGTCAGGTATGACACCTAAGTTTGATTGTGTTAAATCTTTTATGGATACCGATGTTTTCTATAAATTTAGCACTAAATATGGATTTGACTCTGAAATAGTAGCTTCTTTCTGTGAATCTTTTGCTACTCATGTTGATATCCCTAGGGAGAAGTGGTTTAAATATCATCCTCCCATAGAAGTAAAAGTAGTTGCACCTATTAAAGTTGAAGAAAAGACTGTCACTTACAATGATCCTATTGTTCCTACTGCTTATGTTGAGAAACCACCCTGTTAGGATAAAAGATCATGCTAAAGCTTCAACTGTGGTTCGTAAAAGCAATATTAGAACCTATACACCTCCTGAACAAATTAAAATTGAAGCTAATATTGCTATTGTTAAAGATCTCTTGTCTGATAATATTGATGGGCATGTTATTCATTTCTGTGATGAGACTGCTAGAATTGCTAAACCTTGTGCTAAAGATAAACATAGACCTGTGGTAGGCATGCCTGTTATTTCTGTTAAAATAGGAGATCATTGTTATCATGGCTTGTGTGATATGGGTGCCAGTGCTAGTGCTATACCTCATGACTTATACAGAGAAATTATGCATGATATTGCACCTGCTGAGTTAGAAGATATTGATGTCACAATTAAACTTGCCAATAAAGATACTATTTCACTAATGGGAATTGTTAGATATGTTGAAGTCTTGTGTGGGAAAACTAAATATCCTGCTGATTTTCTTGTTCTTGGTTCCCCACAAGATAGCTTTTGTCCCATTATTTTTGGTAGACCCTTCTTGAACACAGTTAATGCTAAGATAGATTGCGAAAAGGATGTTGTTACTATTGGTTTAGGTGATATGTCTCATGAATTTAATTTCTCTAAATTTCGTAGATAACACCGTGAAGAGGAATTGCCTAGTAAAGATGAAATTATTGGTCTTGCTTCTATTGCCGTGCCTACTAGTGATCCTTTAGAACAGTACTTGCTAGACCATGAAAATGATATGATTATGAATGAAAGAAGGGAAATAGATGAAGTATTATTTAAACGGGAACCCATCCTAAAACACAATTTGCCTGTCGAAATCCTAGGGGATCCTCCTCCACCCAAGGGTGATCACGTGTTTGAGCTCAATCCGTTACCTGATACTCTTAAATATGCTTATCTTGATGAGAAAAAGATATATCTTGTTATTATTAGTGCTAACCTTTCAGAGCATGAAGAAGAGAGATTATTGAAAACTCTAAAGAAGCACCGTACTGCTATTGGATATACTCTCGATGATCTTAAGGGCATTAGTCCCACTCTGTGTCAACACAAAATAAATTTGGAGAAAGATGCCAAACCAGTTCATGATCATCAACGACGGCTGAATCCTAAGATGAAGGAAGTGGTAAGAAAGGAAATACTAAAGCTCCTTGAGGCAGGTATAATTTATCCCGTTGCTGATAGTCAGTGGGTAAGTCATGTCCATTGCGTCCCTAAGAAGGGAGGTATTACTGTCGTTCCTAATGATAAAGATGAGTTGATCCCGCAAAGAATTATTACAGGTTATAGGATGGTAATTGATTTCCATAAATTAAATAAAGCTACTAAAAAGATCATTGCCCCTTACCTTTTATCGATCAAATGCTAGAAAGATTATCCAAACATACACATTTTTGCTTTCTAGATGGTTATTCCGGTTTCTCCCAAATACCTGTGTCAGTTGTTGATCAATCTAAGACCACTTTTACTTGCCCTTTCAGTACTTTTGCTTATAGCCGTATGCCTTTTGGTTTATGTAATGCACTTGCTACCTTTCAAAGATGCATGATGGCTATATTTTCTGATTTTTGTGAAAAGATATGTGAGGTATTCATGGATGATTTCTCCATTTATGGATCCTATTTTGATGATTGCTTAAGCAACCTTGATCGAGTTTTGCAAAGATGTGAAGAAACTAACCTTGTCTTGAATTTGGAGAAATGCCACTTTATGGTTAATGAAGGTATTGTCTTGCGGCACAAAATTTCTGAAAGAGGCATTGAAGTTGATAAAGCCAAAGTTGATGCTATTGAAAAGATGCCGTGTCCCAAGGACATCAAAGGTATAAGAAGTTTCCTTGGTCATGCCGATTTTTATAGGAGGTTCATTAAGGACTTCTCAAAAATTTCTCGGCCTCTGACTAATTTATTACAAAAAGATATACCATTTGTTTTCGATGATGATTGCGTAGAAACATTTGAAATACTTAAGAAAGCATTAATCTCTGCACCTATTGTTCAGCCACATGATTGGAATTTACCCTTTGAAATTATGTGTGATGTCAGTGATTATGCTGTAGGTGCTATTCTAGGGCAAAGAGTTGATTAGAAATTAAATGTTATTCAATATGCTAGTAAAACTCTAGAAAATGCTTAGAGAATTTGATGGTTTCTCTTGCTACAAGAATTTGATTTGCATATTATTGATAGAAAGGGAGCTGAGAACCCCGTTGCAGACAACTTGTCTAGGTTAGAAAATGTGCTTGATGACCCACTACCTATTGATGATAGCTTTCCTGATGAACAATTAAATGTATAAATGCTTCTCACACCACTCCATGGTATGCTGATTATGCTAATTATATTGTTGCTAAATTTATACCACCTAGTTTCACATACCAGCAAAAGAAAAAGTTCTTATATGATTTGAGACATTACTTTTGGGATGACCCACATCTTTATAAAGAAGGAGTAGATGGTGTTATTAGGCGTTGTGTACCTGAGCATGAACAGGAACAGATCCTATGCAAGTGTCATTCCGAAGCTTATGGAGGACACCACGCTGGAGATAGAACTGCACATAAGGTATTGCAATCCGGTTTTTATTGGCCTACTCTCTTCAAGGATGCCCGTAAGTTTGTCTTATCTTGTGATGAATGTCAAAGAATTGGTAATATTAGTAGACGTCAAGAATTGCCTATGAATTGTTGACTAGTTATTAAACCATTTGATGTTTGGGGCTTTGATTATATGGGACCTTTTCCTGCCTCTAATGGATATACACATATTTTAGTTGTTGTTGATTACGTTACTAAGTGGGTAGAAGCTATTCCAACTAGTAGTTCTGATCATAACACCTCTATTAAAATGCTTAAAGAAGTTATTTTTCCGAGGTTTGGAGTCCCTTGATACTTAATGACTGTTGGTGGTTCACATTTTATTCATGGTGCTTTCCGTAAAATGCTTGCTAAATATGATGGTAATCATAGAATTGCATCTCCTTATCACCCACAGTCTAGTGGTCAAGTAGAATTGAGTAATAGAGAACTCAAATTAATTCTGCAAAAGACTGTTAATAGATCTAAAAAGAATTGGTCCAAGAAACTTGATGATGCATTATGGGCCTATAGAACTGCATATAAAAATCCTATGGGTATGTCTCCGTATAAAATGGTTTATGGAAAAGCATGTCACTTACCTCTTGAACTAGAACATAAGGCTTATTGGGCTATTAAAGAACTCAATTATGATTTCAAACTTGCCAGTGAGAAGAGGTTATTTGATTATGGAAAAGCATGTCACTTACCTCTTGAACTAGAACATAAGGCTTATTGGGCTATTAAAGAACTCAATTATGATTTCAAACTTGCCAGTGAGAAGAGGTTATTTGACATTAGTTCACTCGATGAATGGAGAACCCAAGCCTACGAGAATGCCAAATTATTTAAAGAAAAAGTTAAATGATGGAATGACAAAAGAATACAAAAGCTCAAGTTTAATGTGGGTGATTATGTATTGCTATACAACTCTCGTTTAAGATTTTTTGCAGGAAAACTTCTCTCTAGATGGGAAGGTCCTTACGTTATCGAGGAGGTCTATCGTTCCGGTGCCATAAAAATCAACAACTTCGAAGGCACAAATCTGAAGGTGGTGAATGGTCAAGGAATCAAATATTATATCTCAGGTAATCCTATAAATGTTGAAACCAATGTTATTGAAACCGTAACCCCGGAGGAATACATAAGGGGCACTTTCCGAAACGTTTCAGACTCCGAAAAGGAAGAGGTATGTGGTACAGTAAGTAAACTGATTCCAAAATAGTTCTAATGGAAATTTTCTTTCGTTTTGGAATATTTAGAAAAATAGAAAAATAAGAAGCAGTCCGAGAAGGACAAGAGGTATGTGGGCACCTCATGTGCTCTCCAGACTCCTTTTCTTACACGACATATATTTTGGTCGGTAAAAATTCATTATATAACCTCCTGAAGGTTTTGACCACTGTATCACGCAAAAATCTCCTGTCTTTGTTTCGAGCTATTTTTCTAACAGATCTAGGTCATCATGTCATCTTCAAGTGCCCCCAAGGACCAGTTCTTCGAGAAGGTCATCAACCCCTACCTCGCGGAAGTGTTGCAACACCCTCAAACCATTGAGATGCGTGAGGGGTTGTTGCACATCCGCGATGTTGAGGGACCAAGGAAGACCGGAAGCACGGAGGCAAGGCTCGAGGCATTGGAGCAAGAAGTTTTCAAGTGTCAGGAGATGGTGGAGCATGGACTCGATTCCAATCACATTATGACCACGTAGTTCACCAATAACCACAAGCTAGACATCAAGGACATTGGGGAGGCCATCTTCAAGCTTCATGAGAAAATCGAGCACCTCCAAGCCCATATCTATGACCTGCAAAATCAAAACTGTGAGTATGAATATAGATTCAAGAGGATGAGTTTGGCTGCAAATTTGAGGTTTCAGGAGACTTGATCATCCTTCTATGATGGTGAGCCTATGCCTTGGAAGAAGGACGACAAGCCTACGCCATCAACAAAACCACCAACTTCCTCACCAACAAAGGAGACATAACCACATGGGTATGGGAACTCCCCTTGGCAACTGCCAAGCTTGGGGGAGTGCCCGGTATCGTATCACCATCACTTTTATGTTTACCGCTTTTCTTAGTTCGATCCTTTTGATAATATTTTGATCTAGTAGAATAAAAGTTCTTAGTATGATCTAGTTGTGAGTTTTGCTTTATGATCCTTCTATGCAATCGAGTCCGTGAGCTATATATAATAAAGATTAGTGTTGAGTCAAGGGCTTAATTATTTTGCCATGATCTTGAGTGAATAAAATAAAAGAGAAAGAATAAAAAGAAATAAAAGAGATCTTATGGAGAGTAATGAGCTCACATATAAAGAGTATGATGATTAAAAGTTGTTGAGAGTTGACGAACATAGTTTTGGTCATCGTTGCAATTAATAAGAAGTAATAAAGAAAGAGAGGTCTTCACATATAAATATACTATCTTGGACATCTTCTATGATTGTGAGCACTCATTAAAATATGACATGCTAAAGAGTTGACATTGGACAAGGAAGACAACGTAATGGGTTATGTTTTCTTACATCTGAGATAAATTATATTGTCATGGATCATCCAACATGATTGAGCTTGCCTTTCCCCCTCATGCTAGCCAAATTCTTTGCACCAAGTAGAGATACTACTTCTGCTTCCCAACACCCTTAAACCAGTTTGGCCATGAGAGTCGACCATACCTACCTATGGATTGAGTAAGATCCTCCAAGTAAGTTGTCATCGGTGCAAGCAATAAAATTGCTCTCTAAATATGTATGACTTATTAGTGTGGGAGAAAATAAGCTTTATACGATAGTGTGATGTGGAAGAAATAAAAGTGACAGACTGCATAATAAAGGTCCATATCACAAGTGGCAATATAAAGTGACGTTCTTTCACATTAAGATTTTGTGCATCCAACCATAAAAGCGCATGACAACCTCTGCTTCCCTCAGCGAAGGGCCTATCTTTTACTTTTATCTCCTACCTTGCATAAGAGTCATGGTGATCTCCACCCTTCCTTTTTAAATTTTATCTTTTGGCAAGCACAACGTGTTGGAAAGATCCTGGTATATATGGCTAATTGGATGTGAGTTTTCATGAACTATTATTGTAGACATTACCCTTGAGGTAAAACATTGGGAGGCAAAACTATAAGCTCCTATCTTTCTTTGTGTCCGATTAAAACTCCATACCCATAAGTATTGCCTGAGTGTTAGCAATTGTGAAATACTATATGATAGTTGAGTATGTGGACTTGCTGAAAAGCTCTTATATTGACCCTTTCCTATTTTATGATAAATTGCAATTGCTCCAATGACTGAAATTATAGTTTGTTAGTTTTCAAGAAGTTTATGGTTCATACTTGAAATTGTGATTGAATTGTTACTCTAGCATAGGAGATCATATGACAAGAATTACATAAGTTGCTGTTCTAAGAATGATCATGATGCCCTCATGTCCATATTTTATTTTTATTGACATCTCTATCTCTAAACATGTGGACATATTTTTCGATTTCGGCTTTCGCTTGAGGACAAGCGTGGTATAAGCTTGGGGGAGTTGATACGTCCATTTTGCATCATGCTTTTATATCGATATTTATTGCATTATGGGTTGTTATTACACATTATGTCACAATACTTATGCATATTCTCTCTTATTTTACAAGGTTTACATAAAGAGGGAGAATACCGGCAGCTGGGATTCTGGGTTGGAAAAGGAGCAAATATTAGAGACCTATTCTGCACAACTCCAAAAGTCCTGAAACTTCGTGGAAGTCATTTTTAGAATATATAAAAAATACTGAGCGCAAGAAGTTTCGGAGGGGGACCACACCCTGCCCACAAGGGTGGGGGTGCTCCCTACCCCCTGGGCGCCCCCCCTTCCTCATGGGCCCCCTGGTGGCCCTCCAATGCCCATCTTGTGCTATATGGAGTCTTTCAATGAGGAAAAAATCATAAGCCAGCTTTCGGGGCGAGACTCCGCCGCCACGAGGCGGAACCTTGGCGGAACCAATCTAGGGATATGGCGGAGCTGTTCTGCCGGGAAACTTCCCTTCGGGAGGGGGAAATCATCGCCATCGTCATCACCAACGATCCTCTCATCGGGAGGGGGTCAATCTCCATCTACATCTTCACCAGCACCATCTCCTCTCAAACCCTAGTTCATCTCTTTTATCCAATTCGTGTCTCTAAGTCCGGGATTGGTACCTGTGGGTTGCTAGTAGTCTTGATTACTCCTTGTAGTTGATGCTAGTTGGTTTATTTGGTGGAAGATCATATGTTCAGATCCTATATGTACATTAATACCCCTCTGATTATGAACATGAATATGCTTTGTGAGTAGTTACGTTTGTTCCCGAGGACATGGGAGAAGTCTTGCTATTAGTAGTCATGTGAATTTGGTATTCGTTTGATATTTTGATGAGATGTATGTTGTCTCTCCTCTATGGTGTTATGTGAACGTCGACTACATGACACTTCACCATTATTTGGGCCTAGAGGAAGGCATTGGGAAGTAATAAGTAGATGATGGGTTGCTAGATTGACAGAAGCTTAAACACTAGTTTATGTGTTTCTTCGTAAGTGGCTGATTTGGATCCATATGTTTCATCCTATGGTTAGGTTTACCTTAACACTTTTGTTGTAGTTGCGGATGCTTGCAATAGAGGTTAATCATAAGTGGGATGCTTGTCCAAGTAAGGACAGCACCCAAGCACCGGTCCACCCACCTACCAAATTATCAAAGTACCGAACGCGAATTATATGATCGTGATGAAACCTAGCGTGACGATATTCCCATGTGTCCTCGGGAGCGCTTTACATCATATAAGAGTTTGTCCAGGCTTGTCCTTTGCTATAAAAAGGATTGGGCCACCTTGCTGCACTTTATTTACTTTTGTTACTTGTTGCTTGTTACCAATTATCTTATCACAAAACTATCTGTTACCTATAATTTCAGTGCTTGCAGAGAATACCTTGCTGAAAACCGCTTATCATTTCCTTCAGCTCCTCGTTGGGTTCGACACTCTTACTTATTGAAAGGACTACGATAGATCCCCTATACTTGTGGGTCATCACAGGCACACAAGTCTGGGGACCCCCATTCCCAGAACGCCGACAGTAGCCCCCGGGCCCAAGGCACGCTCGGGCTTGGCTTTGAGGCGAAGCCAAAGGATCAAGCGCGAAGCGCCGCGGGCCCCAATAGCCTACGGCTTCGGTTGACGCGTGGCGGTTGATTGGTCGTGGGAGTCTTCGCTTCCCCATGCTGCCTCGGCAACTGCTCGACTTGACAAGTCCCTGCGACATGTAAGGAAAATCTTCATTACCTGTGGCGGTTGGTTGGCCTTCTTCTGCTATAAATGGGGAGGAGGGCGGAGCCCCCGTCGCCCATCTCTTCTTGGTTCACTTGCTTCTTCCTCCTTGCTACATCGCTTGCAGCAATGGCGCCCATCCGAAGGTTCTCCGCTGAAGAGAAAGGAAAGGCCCCCCCACGATGATCCAGAGCCGCTTTCGCCGAAGAAGAGGTCGGTTCACCATCGCGACGAAGCAGCGATGCAGGTGGTGACGTGGCCCTGGTGCGAGCGGCCTCTTCCAGGGTATCCGCTACCCTTGTACGCCCGAGCCGAGGGCTCAGGAGGGCGGAGCGACAAGAGGCGCCGCCCGCGCCACGGCTGTGGTCGCCGCACCGCGGGGACACATGTCGTTGCCCCAGGGGTCCATGCCACGGACTCGTCGCGTGAGTTCGTGTTGTGGGCGGCGATGCCACCAAGCACCTGGATACGCCTCCCACCGTTCTTCGCCGTCGAGGTGCTGCCGAGGGGCGTTTGCGAACTTTGGCTGCAGCATGCTGACTGCAACGCCCCAGCAACCAGAGCAAAGATTGGAACCGTCGCCTCTGGGAAGATCTTCATGACCCGAGGCTGGGGTGAGATTGCCCGGGTCTGCCGCGCGGAGGGCGCCCTCGCTATCCACTTCGAGTATGACGGCGCCTCCGTGCTGTTCTTCAAGGTCTTCGACGAGGAAGGTCGTCGCCTGGAGTGCTGCCCTGAAGGAGGTCACCAGGACGACGTTGCAGTGGGCGCGGGGCCCTCCACTGGTCTTGCCTGCAGCTCCTCCAGCGACAGTGACGACTCGTGGTGGTCCAGCGACTCTCCTGAGCCCTTGAAGTCTCCGGAGACGAGCGACAATAGCTACGTGCCGCTAAGCTCCCGCCGTGCTCGGAGCAGGGCCGCGGCGTCCAGCCGCCGCTGCTGCTGATCGGGATGGGGTCGACGCTGGCCTCCCATGGCCCACTATTGATGATGGCGTCCGCCACGGGAGGGTGCAGATAGGATTCCTCTTAGTACTTGTTCTGGTTCCCCGCGAAGAATCATGAAGTACCCCGTGGGGGCGTGTAAAGGGTCTGTAATGTCTTTTGCGTATATATGGTCCTTGTTATGGAATTGCGTGGGCGCGTATCCTGCCGAGGCTCGACCTCCCCTTTCCAATCCCGCGGCAGCTTGATGCTCTACACTGACAGGTCCCGGTCCCCAGGCAGGCTACAGCCGTCGCTGGTATGCCAGATCGCGATGCCGTGATGAAGGCCAGAAGGTGAACGGCCCGAAGTACAGTAAGAGCTCCTGAGGCGCGATGCTCAGGAGGCCCCCTTTAGCGCTCAAGTGGCTGCCTTAGAATGGGAAAGGAAGAGAGTATCGCCACAGCAGGGCAGCGGAAGGAGCAAGGCCCGCTTCGGCCCAGTCTCCTCTTTCTATCCTCGTGACGGCTTGGTGCTCTACACTGACAGGTCCCGGTCTCCAGGCAGGCTCCACCTAGTGCTAGTATGCCAGGTCACGATGCCGTGGTCAAGGCCAGGAGGTGAGCGGCCCGAAGTCCGGTAAGAGCTCCTGAGGCGCGATGCTTAGGAGGTCCCCTTTAGCGCCCAAGAAACCATGAAGAGGCAAGAAAGGGAGGTGACATTCCCACAACGGAGCCGCTGCGAAGGTCTCATGTCGTGGCGATAGGTGGGTTCCGTGTGTGAACTTATCTGGTCTGTCTGGAGTCTACTTCTCGTGGCACGCCCAGGCTCGTGCGTTGGTCGCTGTAGCGTAGCCATGCCAGGCCCGTGCGGGTTTCCCCCTTCCCTCCATGCTCTTCTTGGTGCTCTGCATCCTTAGGTCCCGGCCCTCAAGCGAGCTCAGCTGCCGCTGGTATGCCAGGTCGCGATGCCGTGGTCAAGCCCAGGGGGTGAGGGCTGGAGAGCCAGTAAGAGCTTCTGAGACGCGATGCTCAGGAGCCCCCCTTTTAACGCGCAAGCGAATCGCATGAGAGAAGAAGGAGAGTCTGTGGTACCGCCCGCCATGATCCTCAGGAAGCCCATGCAAGTTAACACGAAGAAGGGCGCCGAACCGCTGGTTTGCTTCTGGAGCGGGCGAGGGGACTCCCTACTGCGGAGAGCCCCCGAGGCATGTACAGCCCCACCCTGACACGTGGCTGGCATGGTAGGGTTTAGCGAGGTGTGCCTGGGCACTCATGAGCCAGCATGGGACTCATGAGGTCCTACCTCAAGGCGGGTTGCGCCTGGTCTCAGCCCTTGTTTATCGTCTTGCTCCTGCGAGATGGTCAGACAACGCAAAAGGGCCCTGAAGAAGAATGCCGGCGTGTGGCCCCCATAGTGGGCAACAATCAAGCAAGTGGTAGCCATAGGTAGGTTAAGCATGGAAGGCAAATCATCTTGGGTAAATGCAGAAAGATACGTGCCACCCGGTCAGGCCCGAGCGGCTTGGGGATGATGCAGCCCGAGGGGCGCCCCCAACAAGGTAAACTAAAGGCATAAGCAAAAAGGGATACATGCCACAGGGACGAACCCACGCAGCCTGGGAACAATGCAGCCCGAGGGGCGCTCCCAGCTAAACGAACTTGGAAATTTTCACCTTGTTCTATCGGCGAAGGAGAGTTGGTGCAAGTGAAGGCACGCGGCGAAGGAATGGCTCCTCACGAGCCACCGGGGCCCTGAGCCTCGGGAGGCTCTGGGGGCTCATGTGGTTCCCTGAGGACCGTCTCTGTCTCTACCAGGACGGCGTGGTGCCTGGTCTCCTGAGCCGCCAGCAGCAGCTACAGGTTGCGCTGATAGGCTGACAACATGCTCGGCAAGACGAAGGGCATGCGAACGTAGTTGTGTGGTGGACCCTTGCAATGGCCCACATGCGAAGGCCAGAAAGGCTCCTGAGATGCGGCCCTGTTGAGCCCTGGTACGTCAATGCAGACGCGCAGCCCGATATCCTCGCCTGGATGGGGAGCTGCGCCACATGAGCGGCGGTCGCCGCACATGGCCCTTGCGTCTTGCAATTCCTGAGTGGTCTTTGTGATGAACTCCTGAGCGGTGGGCGCTCTCTGCCCTGTGTTCTCCTGAGGGAAACATGCCGCGAAGCACGCCTCCAAGTGGTGCACGAGCGCCTCCCTCGTGATGTTGGCAAGGTCTGAGGCCCTCCAGAAGAGAGCCTCCGAGCCCTGCCCGAGGAGGGCGCTGGGCGCGCCTTCCTATGCGACAGAGGAAGGCGCCCCTGGAGCGGGTGCTGATCCTGACGAGGTTCCAGCCGCGACGCCACCCTCCTGAGGTCCGACACGGCGCATCTGCTTCTTCTTCTTGGGGATGGCCTCGGGAGGATCCTCGCTCTTGTTGTCGGGGTCGTCGATTGCGGCAGCTTGAAAGGCGCGCTCGAGGGAGCACACCACATCCCTCTCTTCGCACGGGACCATGATGATTCCGCTGCTTCCTGGCATCTTGAGGACATTGTAATCGTGGTGTGTCACTGCCATGAACTTGGCCAGGGATGGATACCCGAGGATGGTGTTGTATGGCAGACAGATGTGCGCGACATCAAAGTCAATGAGCTCGGTGTGGTAGTTCTTGCATTCACCAAAGGTGACAGGGAGGCGGACCTACCCTATCGGTGTGGTGGAACCGTCGGTCACTCCTGAGAAAGGCTTGGTAGGCTGAAGCTGCTCATATGGCACTTGGAGGTTGTCGAACATGTCGACGGACATGACGTTGAGCCCTGCACCGCCGTCGATGAGGGTCTTGGTAACTTGCACGTTCCTGATGACTGGTGAACAAAGCATCGGGAGGGCGCCAGCGATGGCTGCGCATTTGAGCTGATCTGCCGAGCTGAAGGTGATGGCGCACTGGGACCACCTGAGCGGGCGCGTGGCCTCGAGCTTGGGGAGGACTGCATTCACCTCACGCGTGAACTGTTTGAAGCTACGCTGTGAGGCTGGGGCCAGTGCACCGCCCAAGATGCAGGCGATTGCGCGCAGCTCTTGGAAGACCGGCGTTGCCCCGAGGACGATCCTCACGAGGTTGGTCCCTCCAGGCGCCCTCGCAAGGTTGATCCTACCAGCGGTCCTCATGAGGCCTATCGCGCCACTCCTGGCACGGGCCACAGTCGTCTCAGCGTCCGCCTCCACCTCCTCCTCCTCGGCCGTAGCCACGGTCGCTGCGCTCAGGGCGTCGACCGAAGCGTCCTTTGCGAATGGCTCTGAGTTCTTGACAGTAACTGGTGTTGTGGGTGTTCAGGTTGTGGAAGGCGCAGAATGGTCGGCTGCCCTTGGATGACTCGGCTGGTCCCTGTCGTGGATCTAAATCTGATAGTAGAGTGGGGGTAGGTATGGAGAGGCAAGGTCCTAGCTATGGAGAGGTTGTAAACACAAGAGATGTACGAGTTCAGGCCCTTCTCGGAGGAAGTAAAAGCCCTACGTCTCGGAGCCCGGAGGCGGTCGAGTGGATTATGCGTATATGGATTAGAGGGTGCCGAACCCCTCTGCCTGTGGAGGGGGGGTGGCTTATATAGAGTGCGCCAGGACCCAGCCAACCCACGTAATGAAGGGTTTAAGGTACATTAAGTCCGGGGCGTTACTGGTAACGCCCCACATAAAGTGTCTTTACTATCATAAAGTCTACTTAATTACAGACCGTTGCAGTGCAGAGTGCCTCTTGACCTTCTGGTGGTCGAGTGAGTCTTCGTGGTCGAGTCCTTCAAGTCAGTCGAGTGAGTCCCTCGTAGGTCGACTGGAAGGTGATCTCTTCTAAGGGTGTCCTTGGGCAGGGTACTTAGATCAGGTCTGTGACCCTACCCTAGGTACATGACTCCATCATTAGCCCCCGAATGGATTGAGGCTTGAGTGATGAAGGAGTTGATGTTGTTTCCAATTAGCCTTCGCATACTGGTCGTGCGTTGTTTTGAACCAAAAAATCTCTTTGTTGATAGTGAGCAACTTTTATTCAGTCGACTCGATCCATTCTTTTCCTTCGTCGAGTGATCTTTTGGACTTCGCCGATTTCCGAGCGACGGATCGTAGGAAATCCCGCGTCTGGCAGACCGATCTGCCGTTTGCGGATTCCGCGGGATACGAAATTTGGGGAAGCGCGCGAAGCGGGGCGGACCGCGGCGCTCGGATGGGATAGGGCATAGACGCCTCGATCCCCGCGCCGCTTGTTTCGCCACGTATCACGTCCGCGCAACTGTTTCAGGATATGATTAGATCGACCTAGCCCACCTGTCATCCACTCGGAAGGGATCTTATAAACGCGCCCGGCGAGGGTTTTTTGAGCAGTGCCTCAGCATTCTCTCTCTGCTCCCTTCGTCTCCGCCCAACGCGCTCGCTCTCGCCTCTGCACAACTTCTCCTCGCGCGTCTCGCCGGCAGCCATGGTCAAGGAGAAGACGGGGCGCTGGAACGCGCGAAGAAGGCGTCGGCGACGGAGAAGGCGAAGGGGAGATCCACCAGTCGCGGCGGGTCTTCGTCTAGATCTCGCCTGCCGAAAGGCTGGGTCCAGGGGGATTGGATCCAATCGACCATCACGGAGACGGATCTCCTCGACATGGCCAACGAGGGCCTGATCCCTCATGGAGCTGCAAGGCTTCCGGGGAAAGAGTGGCAGCCCCAGCCGGAAGAGGGTGAGTGCGTGCTTCTGGCTACCCATGTCGACCGCGGATTTTCTTTGCCGCCGAGCGTTTTCTTCCGTGGTTTCTTGAACTTCTTTGGAGCGCAACTCCACCACTTCACCCCGAATTCTATCACCTATCTTGCCGCGTTTGTGTCCATGTGTGAGAGTTTTCTGGGTTGTCGACCGCATTGGGGTTTGTTCAAGCACATATTCACGTGTCGCTCTCAGACCGTGAAGAAGGCGAGCCCAGGCGACGAAAAAACCCAAGTTGTCCAAATGTGTGGGGGTCTGGGGATCCAGGTGAGGAACAAGAGCACCTTCCCAGCCATGACATTTCCCGAGTTAGTCAGAGGCTGGCAGTCGACCTGGTTCTACTGCCAGGATCAGCCGACGTCGGGGCAGTCGAGTGGACTCCCTCAGTTCACCATGGGCCGAGTGAACAAGCCCTCCTCTCTGAAGGTGATTCCGGAGGAGAAAGCTGACATGAAGATGCTGATGGAGCGTGTAGTTCAGTTGGTTCGGGAGGGAGTGACGGGTATGGATCTCCTGGAGGTTTTTCTTAGGCGTCGTATCCAGCCTCTTCAGTTCCGGAGCCATTGCATGTGGTTGTACTGCGGGACTGAGGATGAGACTCGGGTCAATCCAGAAGCAGTCGACGATGCCGCTGTGGAAAGGTGGATGGCCGCTGTCACTGGGAACAAGGATAACCCTCGTGGAGCCAGAAGGATTCCTCCACTCGACCACCATAGTGATCCAAACAAGGTATGTCTGCTCCACTTCCCATTGTATTCTTGTCACATTTATTTCTGTTTTCTCTGCCGATCGGTCGACTGATCTTTGTCTTGATGTCTATCAGGTCCTCACTGAGCTGTACTCGATGCCCAATGGAGCACAGGCTCCGACTGAGAAGGGAGAAGCGAGCGGGGGCGAGAGCCAGGAGGAGGAGTGGGACTCGGACGCCGCTGAGGATGATGATGATGACAATGACGATGATGATGATGATGAGGACGAAGAAGAGGAGGAGGAGGAGGTCGCACCACCGCGCTCGGAAAGGCGGTCGAAGCTTGTCCATGACCCTGCGACTGAACGTGGCAAGGGGGTTGCGACTGTTACACAGTCGACCAAGCGCCCTCGGACCACCTCTCCGGCGCCAACTGAAAAGGCGTCGAAGCAGCCCAGGGCGGCCCCGTCAAAGCCGACCAAGCTCCTGCCGAAGATGAAGGTGTCCATCCCCACCATATCAGGGTAATCATGCTGCTTAAGTCTTCTTGTTTTGTGCGAACTTTATCTCTGGTTGGCGCTGGAGTTAGTCGACTGATTCTTTGGAGTTGCAGTGCTGCTACTTCTGAGACCTCAGCCCGGGATGACGACCATGAGATGGAGGACGCAGCAACCTCAAAACCTGGTACTATACTCTTAACACCGTTTCTAGTCGACTGACTCATGATCTCTAATTCTGATTCTTTTCTGTAGCTCCATCCAATGTTGTTATCACTCTCCCTGATGATGATGAAGATGAGGAACCGCTGAAGCACAGAAGGAGTAGGAAAGCGTCTGCCGGCAGGGTGCCCCAGGATGTGACGGTGCCTGAGACTCTGGTCGCGGAGGAGGAGAACACCACTCGACACACTGTGTCCTTCGCAGATCCACTGACGAGTGCTCTGCAGCCCTCTCTCTTCACGACGCACCACGTCCCAGAGGAACAAGCTGGCGCCGCGAAGGAGGCGATACGCCAGGTAGGGATCATGATGGAGCAGTTGAAGACCATCCGGGATGCGAGCCAGGCAGCTTATGACGCCAGTTCCGCCCTTCAAAGCAATGTTCAGGTCAGTCGACCACCACTTGTTCTGTTAGGATATGCTACCAAAAACTTTTCTTTCCAGAATTTATAGTAATCACCCACTAGGTGTGTCGATTTAAACTCCGTGTTAGCGGGGGCACGCTGAGTGCACCCGCTGGGTGTAGTCCCCAAGGCTAAGGTCGACTGCTGGCAGTCGGCCTTAGGCTTTATAAGTTCAGTCTTTCCGTCATTCGACTATGGCGACTGGATTTCGCAAACCGGTGGGGGCACGCTGAGTGCACCCACTGGGTGTAGTCCCCAAGGCTAAGGTCGACTGCTGGCAGTCGGCCTTAGGCTTTATAAGTTCAGTCTTTCCGTCATTCGACTATGGCAACTGGATTTCGCAAACCGGTGGGGGCACGCTGAGTGCACCCACTGGGTGTAGTCCCCGAGACTGTGGTCGACTGCTTGCAGTCGATTACAGTCTTAAAGAATACATCTTGTTTTTTTTTTGAGGTCGACTGGTCGACTCTGTCTTCAATAGGATTAGTGGGGGCACGCTGAGTGCACCCACTGGGTGTAGTCCCCGAGACTACGGTCGAATGCTTGTATTCGGCTGTAGTCTTAGAAACGCATGATTTTCCTTTTCCACTCGGAAGTGAATTATCTTTGACATTTAGTCGATTGATTCTTCGCAGAGATCCTGTGACCTCGCGGCTCGCTACACTGAGCTGGAAAACAAGCACATTCAGCTCGAGCTGGATTTGAAGCTGGCTCAGGAGAATCTGACGAAGGCAAAGGAGGAGACCAAAGGTATGTTTGGTGAGACCTCGACGACTGCTTTTTCCCTTTATTTGTTTCAAAATCTGATCTTGCTGTAACTTGCAGGTAAGGTGAAGGAGGCCCAACAGAAAAAAGACCTTGAACTAGCTGAGAAGATCAAGCTTGCTGACGAGAAGTTAGCTTCAGTCACCAAGCTTGAACAAGAAAATACCAATCTGAAAGCTGCTCTTGGGAAGAAAAATGATCTGGAGGCCTTCCTGAGTGGTCTTGCCAAGAAGTTGTTCCTTATGCTTGAAGGTAAACCTTTACGCTCAACAATCATTTTCAACTGTGATTTTTCCATTCGACCATTGCCTTGACTCGGTGATCGTCCTTGCAGAATTTTGTCAAGACTTTGAAGAAGAGACTAGCCGGCTGGAACCAAACCTTGACCCCGTCAATTCTCCGGTGAACGACGAAGTTGCCATGAATGTTTTCCGACTGGAGTCCCGTGTTGCAGCTGTCGTGGACTATCTTGCAAGGCTGAAGGTCGCCACATCTCGCATCGACTCAACGCTCTGGCCCAGGGAGACACTCCAGAACGACCTCGAGTCGCTGATGGCTCGCTTGAACACGGTCCCTGGTCGAGTGCAGGAGTGGAAAAAGTCCTCGGCTCGGTGCGGTGCAGATGTTGCTCTGTGTCTGGCCCGAGTCCACTGCAAAGATGCGCGAGAAGACAAGCTGGCGGCCCTTCGGGTGGCCAACACCAAGAAACACGACTTCAGGTCCTTTATGGAAACTTTCATTGCTGCTGCCACTCGGATCGCGGATGGAATTGATCTTGATGAGTTTGTTGCACCTTCCAGCCCTCCACAGGAGGGGTAAAAAACTTCTTTTAAGCTCGACGCTTTAAATTTGCCTCGGTATGCCGAGTGGAGTTGTAACCGATAAACCTTAACAGGCTTAGCACCTGAGCACTTTCGGTTCCTTTAGGTATCGTTCCGAACTTGAATTTGATGTTTGAATATGATTGCTTTTGGCTTGAAATGTCTTTTGCAGGTTCAAAGCAAGACGCTCACTGCAGTCGACTTATTCCTTAATCCACTTAGGTGAGCGCTGGGCTGCAGCTAAGCCCCCGAGTGAGGGGTTTGCTCTTCACTCGGTAGGATTTTTATATCTTAGGCGAGCACTGGGCTGCAGCTAAGCCCCCGAGTGAGAGGTTTGCTCTTCACTCGGTAGGATTTTTATATCTTAGGCGAGCACTGGGCTGCAGCTAAGCCCCC
>NC_041392.1:255282918-255292143 GCF_002162155.2 Triticum dicoccoides | reverse complement strand
CTTGGCTGCAGCTAAGCCCCCGAGTGAGAGGTTTGCTCTTCACTCGGTAGGATTTTTATATCTTAGGCGAGCATTGGGTTGCAGCTAAGCCCCCGAGTGAGAGGTTTGCTCTTCACTCGGTAGGATTTTTATATCTTAGGCGAGCACTGGGCTGCAACTAAGCCCCCGAGTGAGAGGTTTGCTCTTCACTCGGTAGGATTTTTATATCTTAGGCGAGTACTTGGACTGCGGCTAAGCCTCCGAGTGGAAGTCTGGCTTACCACTCGGTAGGATTTTGATAACTTAGGCGAGTACTTGGACTGCAGCTAAGCCTCCGAGTGGAAGTCTGGCTTACCACTCGGTAGGATTTTGATAACTTAGGCGAGTACTTGGACTGCAGCTAAGCCTCCGAGTGGAAGTCTGGCTTACCACTCGGTAGGATTTTTATAACTTAGGCGAGTACTTGGACTGCAGCTAAGCCCCCGAGTGGAAGTCTGGCTTACCACTCGGTAGGATTTTATTTAATCTTAGGCGAAACGGATTCGCAGCTAAGCCTCCGAGTGGGAGTCTGGCTCACCACTCGGTAAGGATTTTTACAAACTTCGGCGAAACGGATTCGCGGCTAAGTCACCCACTGAGGGGAAAATTTTATTGGACAAAATAAAAAGTGACAAAAATTATGGAGGAATTATGACACTATTATTTTGAAATCCATGAACTACAGGAGTACTTTATTGCAACTCATCCGAGTGATAAACTTAAGTGTAAAATGGGCGGAGTTGTTCCGCGTTCCAAGCTCGGGGCTCGTCGATATTATGTTCGACGTTGTAAAGACGGTACGCCCCGTTGTGGAGAACTTTGGTGACGATGAAGGGTCCTTCCCAAGAAGGAGCAAGCTTGTGATGTTTCTTCTGATCCACTCGGAGAACTAAATCTCCTTCCTGGAAGGCTTGACCCCTCACATTTCTGGCGTGGAAACGACGCAAATCTTGTTGGTAGATGGTCGATCAGATCAGAGCCATCTCCCTTTCTTCCTCTAAAAGGTCGACTGCGTCCTGCCGCGCTTGTTCAGCTTCTGCTTCGTTGTAGATCTCAACTCGAGGAGCATTGTGGAGAAGATCACTCAGCAAGACTGCTTCAGCTCCGTAGACCAAGAAGAATGGAGTTCTTCCGGTCGATCGATTAGGTGTGGTCCGCAGTCCCCAAAGCACCGAGGGAAGTTCGTCGACCCACGCTCCAGCTGCATGCTTGAGATCACGCATCAGTCGGGGTTTCAATCCCTTGAGAATCAGGCCATTGGCTCGCTCTGCTTGTCCATTCGTCTGCGGGTGGGCGACTGAAGCATAGTCGACTCGTGTGCCTTGAGAGTTGCAGAAATTCCTGAATTCCTCCGAGTCAAAGTTCGACCCATTATCTGTAATGATGCTGTGCGGGACTCCATATCTGAATATCAGTTCCCTGATGAAGCTAACAACAGTACCGGCATCAAGGTTCTTGATTGGTTTAGCCTCAATCCACTTGGTGAACTTGTCGACTGCCACCAGTACATGCGAGAAGCCACTTCGACCTGTTCTCAAAGGACCGACCATGTCCAACCCCCATACTGCGAAAGGCCAGACGAGTGGAATGGTCTTCAGAGCTGATGCAGGCTTGTGCGACATATTCGAGTAGAACTGACATCCTTCGCACTTATCCACTATTTCCTTTGCCATCTCATTCGCCTTTGGCCAGTAAAATCCGGCTCGGTATGCTTTGGCCACGATGGTCCGAGAGGACGCATGATGACCACAGGTCCCCGAGTGGATATCATTAAGGATGATTCGACCTTCTTCTGGTGTTATGCACTTCTGACCAACTCCAGTCGCGCTTTCTCTATATAACTGTCCTTTGATTACGGTAAAGGCTTTAGATCGACGGACGATCTGTCGAGCCTCTTCCTCATCCTCCGGAAGCTCTTTTCTCAGGATATACGCGATATACGGAACTGTCCAGTCGGGAATGACCACCAAGACCTCCATGACCAAGTCGACCACTGCTGGGACTTCAACCTCAGTCGGATCTGTGGCACTCTTGGGCTATGGAGCTTCTTCGGTGAAAGGATCTTCTTTGACTGACGGAGTGTGTATATGCTCCAAGAACACACCACTCGGAATGGCTCCTCTCTTGGAACCTATCTTTGCTAGATCATCAGCTGCTTGATTTTTCAGTCGGGGTATATGATGGAGCTCCAACCCCTCGAACTTCTTTTCCAGCTTCCTCACTGCACTGCAGTATCCAGTCATGGTTGGGCTTCTCACGTCCCACTCCTTCATCACTTGGTTGACCACTAAATCTGAATCGCCATAGACCATCAGGCGACGGACGCCGAGTGAAATGGCCATGCGCAATCCGTATAAGAGGGCCTCATACTCTGCCTCATTGTTGGAGGAATCAAAGTGAATCTGGAGCACATATCTGAGCTTATCTCCTCTGGGGGAAACCAGGACAACCCCAGCACCGGAACCATTCAACATCTTAGAGCCATCAAAAAACATGGTCCAATGCTCCGAGTGAACTTCAGTCGGCTGCTGCTGTTCAATCCACTCGGCGAGGAAATCTGCTATTGCCTGGGACTTAATGGCTTTCTTTGCTTCAAACTTGATATCAAGGGGAAGAAGTTCAATCGCCCATTTCGCCACTCGACCAGTTGCATCTCTGTTGTGCAAAATCTCTGATAGTGGAGCGTCGCTGACGACTGTGATGGAATGATCAGAGAAATAATGAGCAACCTTCTTTGTGGTCATGTATATTCCATACACAAGCTTCTGATAATGAGGATATCTCTGCTTGGATGGAGTCAAGACTTCAGACAAATAATACACTGGGCGCTGAAGTTTGAAAGCTTTTCCTTCTTCTTCCCGCTCGACCGTAAGCACCGTACTGACGACTTGTCCTGTGGCTGCGATATAAAGCAACAGAGGCTCTTTTCTGATTGGAGCAGCAAGCACCGGCTGGGTGGAGAGCAGAGCTTTTAGCTTGGCAAACGCTGCATCAGCTTCTGGAGTCCACTCGAACTTGTCTGCCTTCTTCATTAGTCGGTAAAGAGGCAATGCCTTTTCACCGAGTCGTGAGATGAATCGACTTAATGCGGCCAAGCATCCAGTAAGCTTCTGGACATCGTGCACTCGCACAGGGCGTTTCATTCGGAGAATAGTGCCAATCTTTTCTGGATTAGCGTCGATCCCTCGCTCGGAAACGAGAAAACTGAGTAACTTGCCACCAGGAACTCCGAATGTGCACTTTGATGGATTGAGCTTGATATCATACCTTCTGAGGTTGGCAAATGTTTCGGCGAGGTCAGCGAGCAGGTCGGATCCTTTTCGTGACTTGACGACGATATCATCCATATACGCTTCCACATTCCGACTGATTTGAGTGAGTAGACACTTCTGAATCATTAGCATAAATGTGGCTCCGGCATTCTTGAGGCCGAATGGCATGGTGATATAGCAGAAGCACCCGAATGGAGTGATGAAAGCTGTTTTTACCTCGTCGGGTCCGTACAGACGGATCTGGTGGTACCCGGAGTAGCCGTCTAGAAAAGACAATCTCTCGCATCCCCCGGTCGAGTCAACAATTTGATCTATGCGAGGGAGAGGAAAATGATCTTTCGGGCAGGCCCGGTTGATGTGCTTGAAATCAATGCACATTCGGAGCGATTTGTCCTTCTTAGGAACCATGACGACATTAGCGAGCCATTCGGAGTGGTATATCTCTCGGATAAATCCTGCCGCCAACAGTCGAGCCACTTCCTCACCAATGGCTTTTCTCTTCTGGACGGCGGACCGCCGAAGATGCTCTTTGACTGGTTTTGCTGATGAGTCGACTCTTAGGCGATGCTCAGCCAGTCCCCTGGGAACACCTGGCATGTCAGCGGGCTTCCATGCAAAAATGTCCCAGTTCTCACGGAGGAACTGGATGAGCGCTTCTTCCTATTTCGGGTCAAGTGTTGTGGAGATGTGGGTCGGGGCTGCATCGGGGTCGGTCGGGTGAATGTGAACAGGCTTCGTCTCACCGGACGACTAAAATGCAGATTCTGTGGCGGGTTTCTTGGATCGCAGCAAATCACTCGGATCTGCGTTTTGCTTGTATTCTTCAAACTCGACCGCTATCACCTGGGAATCAGCAATCTTTGAGCCCTTCTGAAAGCACTCTTCTGCCTTTTTCCGATCACCGGTGACAGTGATCACTCCTTTGGGGCCGGGCATCTTCAATTTGAGGTACACGTAACATGGTCGAGCCATGAACCGTGCATAAGCTGGTCTCCCCAAAATGGCATGATATGCACTCTGAAAATCCACGACCTCAAACGTCAACTTCTCTTTGCGAAAATGTTTCGAATCACCAAACACCACGTCCAGAGCTATTTGGCCGAGTGACTCGGCTTTCTTCCCTGGTATAACTCCATGAAAGCTCATGTTACTGGTGCTCAGTCGGGACATCGGAATGCCCATTCCTTTCAGTGTGTCTGCATACAACAAATTCAGCCTGCTACCACCGTCCATCAGCACTTTTGTCAGTCGAGTGCCTTCGACAACTGGATCGACCACCAAAGCTTGCCTCCTAGGGGTGGCAATATGAGTCGGGTGATCAGATTGGTCGAATGTGATGGGTGTTTGGGACCACCTCAGATAATTTGCTTTTGCTGGGGTAACCATGTTCACCTCGCGGTTAATGACTTTCAATCGACTCTTGCTTTCCACATCTGCAAAGATCATCAGAGTGGAGTTGACATGCGGATATCCTTCCTCACTGTCCTCCTTGTCTTCGGCCTTGTCCGACTCCTTTTCCTTGTCTTTAGACTGTTTTCCTTGAAACTGCTGGATCAGGAGTCGACATTGGCGAGTGGTATGCTTTGGGTAAACGATATTCCCCTCTTCGTCTTTCTTCGTGTGGATGTGACACGGCATATCCATCACGTCGTTCCCTTCTTTATCCTTTACCTTCTTAGGGTTCCAGGATCCTTTTGGTTTCCCTTTAAACTTTCCATGAGTCACGGCCAGAGCCTCTCCAGGAGCTGCCGATTCAGCCTTCCGCTTCTGTTTCTGACTGGTGTTTCCCTTCTCCGACTGGCTCGGCTTGTGCTTGCCACTTCGGAGTCGGTCTTCTTCTTCGCCGTTGGCGTACTTGGTAGCAATTTCCATCATCCGACTCAAGGTCATGTCTCCGGTTCGACCAAATTTCAAACTCAATTCTCTGTTCTTGACACCATCCTTGAAGGCGCAGACTGCCTGATGATCAGACACATTCTCCACAGTATGGTGCAAAGTGATCCATCTCTGAATATACTCCCTAAGAGTCTCATTGGTTTTCTGCACGCAGACTTGCAGCTCCGTCAATCAGCCGGTCGCTTGCAAGTTCCTTCAAACATTCTGACGAACACTCGGGACAGATCTTCCCAAGTGTAAATGCTGCTAGGAGGTAACTGATTCAACCACGCTCTGGCAGAACCTTCCAACATGAGGGGCAAATGCTTCATGGCCACCTCGTCATTCCCACCACCAATCTGAACCGCCACTCGGTAGTCCTCAAGCCAAGTTTCAGGCTTAGACTCACCGGTGAACTTGCTGACTCCTGTTGCCAACCTGAAATTGGGAGGAATCACTGCGGCTCTGATAGCTCTGCTGAAACATTCCGGACCAGAAACGTGCACTCGACTGCTCGTGGGCGCATCTCTGTTGAGTCCACCTCGATGGGCTCTGTTCCGGTCGACCAAGCCTTGCATGATAATGGATCGCGCATCGAAGCCTGGTTCTCTGGGGTCGACTGGAACTCTTCGCCCCGCACTGAGCTGACGTCTGTCATCTTGCTGCCGAGGAGCGTAAGACCCACCCCTCGGAGGGGAAGTGAGCACTCGACGCCTATCATCTCGGTCGTGTCGGTCTCCGTATTGGTCTCGTCGATTCTCGCGCCCTTCACGCCGCGGAGGCGATCTGGGACTGTGAGCCGACTGAACCGTATTCGCAGCAGCGGATCGACTGTGAATTCTGTTGCGCGACTGCGACACGGCTGAATTCTGATCTCCTGCTGCCCGGAGCAGATCCCTGATCTGCATCAAGCCTCTGCCAGCTTCCGACCGAGAGGGCTGGATGGACTCTGCTATACGGGTCGCAGCTGCTAAATTCTGGATTGGGGTTCGATATACCTGAGTCGGCGGGAAGAGTTGACGTCGATTGGCGTCGGGAACTCGTTGCCGCGCGCGCTCGTCGAGTGCTCGCTGAAGATTCTCCAGGCGAGCGCGTTCGGCCAAATTGGCCAAACGTGCCTCCTCCAAGGCGCGAGCCTCGGGGGTTTCTCCTGCGATGGGAGTATGCAGGGCATCCATGTTCCTGCGGCGAAGTTCTTCTCTTTGCAGAGAGTCGAGTGGCTCGGGCTGGTACTCTTCGTGGTCTCGTGCAGGGTCGCCTCCGTCGCCTGCCCCACCATCACGGGCGAAGCCAGGGGGGCTGCGAGGCCCGTCGACCATCAGGATTTCCGCCGCTGGATCACTGCTATCGCATTCGGATGCAGTCTCTACGGAGCCAGTCGACAGATCGAACAGGCCGTAGAGAGATTCGTCGGGCTCGATTGCCGCAACTTGGGTGGTGGCCGTCTGGCGAGCCACCGCGTGTCTCACCCACCGCTGAAGCTTCGACCGACCCGAGCGCTTGCGCTGGCGGGAGACCGGGAGGGTGGTAGATAGGGGAGTCGACCGATATGGGGTCGACGGTTGCCGTAGCAGAACACTGCGGACACATGCGCGAAAATGCGTCGCACCGCGGACGGGGAGCGCATCAACGTCGAGTGGAGCCTCCTGGAGCCAGGCGGAGTCGTCAGCGACGAAGGTGAGAGCACCGAGACGAATCTCTCGACCCTCGACCAAAACTCCAGCAGCTACCATGATGAAAGTACTCGGAAGAATCGCAACTTCTCCACAAAATCGCTAAAACACCGGCCACACGGTGGGAGCCAACTGTCTTGGATCTAAATCTGACAGTAGCGTGGGGGGTAGGTATGGAGAGGCAAGGTCCTAGCTATGGAGAGGTTGTAAACACAAGAGATGTACGAGTTCAGACCCTTCTCAGAGGAAGTAAAAGCCCTACGTCTTGGAGCCCGGAGGCGGTCGAGTGGATTATGCGTATATGGATTACAGGGTGCCGAACCTCTCTGCCTGTGGAGGGGGGTGGCTTATATAGAGTGCGCCAGGACCCCAGCCAACCCATGTAATGAAGGGTTTAAGGTACATTAAGTCCGGGGCGTTACTGGTAACGCCCCACATAAAGTGTCTTTACTATCATAAAGTCTACTCAATTACAGACCGTTGCAGTGCAGAGTGCCTCTTGACCTTCTGGTGGTCGAGTGAGTCTTCGTGGTCGAGTCCTTCAAGTCAGTCGAGTGAGTCCCTCGTAGGTCGACTGGAAGGTGATCTCTTCTAAGGGTGTCCTTGGGCAGGGTACTTAGATCAGGTCTGTGACCCTACCCTAGGTACATGACTCCATCAGTCCCTGCCTCGCTTGGTGTCCGGCTCCGCTGCGAGCACAACTGCTTTCTTGCGCTTCACGTCCTTGGCCTTGGCCTTCTTCTCCTCTGTGCCCGCAGCTGGCAGCTCGAGGAGGGAGAGGCGCCCCTCCTCAGCTCTTGTGCACTTGGTCGCCAGGTTGAACAACTCCTGAGATGTGCACAGCTCCTCGTGGATAGCGAGCTTCTCCTTCATCTTGATGACGCGGATGCCATCAGAGGACGCGGAGATGATGGCCTCGCCCGTAACCTTGGGGATCTTGAGGCGAGTGTTGTTGAAGCGCTGGATGTACTTCTAGAGGGTCTCTCCTGGTTGTTGCTTGATGCGGCGCAGGTCACCCGCGGCTGGTGGGCGGTCACGAGTGCCCTGGAAGTTGGCGACGAAGCAGTCGCGCATCTCGTCCCAGGAGGAGATCGAGCCTTGCGGCAGGTTCAGGAGCCAGGAGCGGGCACCATCCTTGAGAGCCATAGGAAACCAGTTCGCCATGACTTTCTCGTCGTCGTTGGCTGCTTCGATGCTCAGCTCATAGAGTTGTGATAATCACCAAGTGCAAGGAATCATCGTAGCAATTTCCAAAGGTGGAAGTGATAAGTATGGAGTGTCAAACCCACAAGGAGCTAAAGGTAAGATCAATATTCTCTCAAGCCCTACCTTGCACTGATACGACTCTACATACACCGAATGTTTGCTTCCAACTAGCAACGAGAAATAAAACTATGGTTGTGGGTATGAAGAGGATAACTTTGTATGATATCGGAGAGCTAAAATATAAAAGTAGGTGATGTTATTATAAATAACGAGTGTGGAATAATGGTGGATCGGTGTGCGAAATTGTCCTAGGCAATCGTTAACAAGACCGATAATCACTATTGCAGTTTCATATGAGGGAGAGGCATAAGCTAACATACTTTCTCTACTTGGATCATATGCACTTATGATTGGAATTCTAGCAAGCATCCGCAACTACTAAAGATCATTAAGGTAAAACCCAACTATAGCATTAAAGCATCAAGTCCTCTTAATTCCCATACGCAACAACCCCATTACTCGGGTTTGTGTTTCAGTCACTCACCAACCCACTATAAGTGAATCATGAACGTATTGCAACACCCTACAGCGGGAACCCCTCATGCTTGCGTGACACGGAGGGCACCATAGGACAACATCAAAGTAAAACATACAACTCATACCAATCTAGATCATCAATCAACCCAAAGACAAAAGATATCTACTCAAAACATCGTAGGATGGCAACACATCATTGGATCATAATATGTGGCATAAAGCACCATGTTCAAGTAGGGATTACAGCGGCGTGCGGGAGAGTAGACCGCATAAAAGAGATGAGGGTAATGATCATGATGGTGATGTTGATGAAGACGATCACCGCGGCGATGATTCCCCTCCCGATGGCACTCCGGTGCCACCGAGAGAGAGGAGGAGAGGTTCTCCCCCTTGTGCTTCCTCCTCCATGGCCTCCCCCCTAGATGTGGAGAGGTTCTCCCTCTGGTCCTTGGCCTTCATGGTGATGATGGCCCCTCCGGGATCCTCCTCCACGCCCTCCGGTGATGACGGCCCCCTGCAGCAGGGTGCCAGAGAGGGCCTAGATTGGTTTTCGGTGGCTACAGAGGCTTCTGGCGGTGGAACTCCCGATCTAGGTTAATTTTCCGAGGTTTCTGTATTTATAGGAATTTTTGGCGTCGGTCTCA
>NC_041392.1:255280361-255282624 GCF_002162155.2 Triticum dicoccoides | reverse complement strand
CTCGTGGACGCCCCGGGACTCTCCTGGCCCAACTCTTTTACTCCAGGGTCTTCTTTTGGTCCATAAAAAATCGTCAAAAATTGGCACGTCAATTGGACTCCGTTTGATATTCCTTTTCTGTAAAACTCAAAAACAAGGAAAAAACAGAAACTGGCACTGGGCACTAGGTTAATAGGTTAGTCCCAAAAATCATATAAAATAGCATATAAATGCATATGAAACATCCAAGGTTGATAATATAATAGCATGAATACATCATAAATTATAGATACGTTGGAGACGTATCAAGTTGCAGGAACTCCACGGGGCCGGGAGTACCGTCGTAGCGAAGAGGCAGATCCGGCTTGAACTTACCCGACCAGGCGACGCAACGCAGCTCGGGGGTGAAGGCGCGGCAGCCGGCCGTGGTCGCCGGGGCCCATCTCGAAGGTGGAGCTTGGACTTGATGAGTCCCACGCGCCGCCACCGTGGGTAGCGCGCGGGCTTGGAGTGGCGGCACGGCGAGCGCAGGTGCAGCTTCTCGCGGCCGAGGAATCTCTTAGCAGCTTCTCTCTTCGCGCGTGGGCATCAGGCGTGGTGGATCGCACCATGGGGCCACGCGCCTTGGCGCCAAGGCACCGTCTTGGGGCAGAGGTGGTGGAGGCGCTCCTCGAGCCACGTCACCCGTGGCTGGAGGAGCACGAGGCAGAGAGGGGGATGGCACCGGGGAGCCCCCTGCGGCGTATATGAGCTCGGCGACGCGGTCGAGCCAGTCCTCGTAGAGGTCGTCGATCGGGCAGTAGTGCAGGAGCTCATTCTCCATGAGGAGCCCGGCCTGCGCGTCCATGGGAGCGCGACGTGCGTGGGACGAGGAGCCGGCCGGGGTCGGCGATGGGGTGGCGGTGCGGCCGTCCTGCCGCACCGATGGATGTAGCAAGGACGCTTGCTGCTCATTCCCTGCCGGGCCGGTGGCGGCGTCGGCGGCAGGTGACGTGGAACGACGAGGTGGCTCGCCGATAGGAGCCGTCTGAGCAATGTGGGCAGTGAGTGCAGCCCGGCGTTTAGCTCGAGCGCGGCGAGCGTCCGCCATGGAGACGACGGAGCGACGGAGCGCCGATCGACGGAAGGGAAGCTACGACGCACCTCTACCTGGCGCGCCAAATGTCACAGGTTCCGGCAAACCCTTGAGGTTCGAACTCAGGGGTGCACGCGTAGTTCTTTCCCTCCTACCGATCTACGCCCTAGCTCGCTAAGGTCTCGCGGACGAACTCGACGCACTCGCAACACAAAGACACAAGGTTTATACTGGTCCGGGCCACCGTTGTGGTGTAATACCCTACTCAAGTGTGGTGCTGATGGATTGCCTCTTGGGCTGATGAAGAACAGTACAAGGGGAAGAACAACCTCCTGAGGTTGAGGTGTTCTTGTGCTTGGTGTGGCTAAGAGTTCGCCTATTATCCGATGAGATCCCCCCTTCTTTTGGTGGTGGCTAGTCCTACTTATATAGGCCCTGGTCCTCTCCCTAAATATTGAGCGGGAAGGGAGCCAACAACGGCGGCCAATTTGAAAGGGGACAACTAGTACAAGCTATCCTGACAAAAGGTGGTCTTCGCCTGCCAAAGGTTCTGGTGGTGACGCCGTCCTGGGCTCCATGGTGACCTCCATCCTGCCGTCCTTCAGGTCTTGGTCTCGTTGCACTGATATGGAAACCTTTGACTGATGCCTCGGTACTCCGCGCCTGCGCTTGCACCCTTGGCACCAAAGAGGAAACAAGGACGCTGCGCGCGCTGGCGCCCGCCTGGTGTCGATTGTCATGGCTCATGTCACGAGAGCCTCGCGAGGTTCGCCCTGCCTTGATATCTCCGCTCCTTGCGAGGCAGCCTGGTGAGGCCGCTCCTGAGGAGGTCTTGTGTCGTCCGCCTCGCGGGGCTTGGCCCCTCGCGAGGGTCTTGAATGCCTTGTTGATGATGATGGGCCGTATAGACCTGCCAGCACAACCACGCCATGGGCCGCAGGCAGGCAAGTCTGGGGACCCCCGGTCCCATAACGCCGACAGTGATGAGGTGACCAACCGATGGCGACGCGCGGAGAGGCCGAGTGGTTATGAGGTGACCGACCGATGGCGACTCACGAGGCAGCCTAATGGTGATGAGGTGACCAACCGATGGCAACGTGTGGGGCGGCCGAGTGATTATGAGGTGACCCAAGTGGTTATGAGGTGACCAACCGATTGGCGACGCGCGGGGCGGCTGAGTGATTATGAGGTGACCAACCGAGTGGGGAC
>NC_041392.1:255253745-255278630 GCF_002162155.2 Triticum dicoccoides | reverse complement strand
GACCAACCGATGGCGACGCGTGGGGCAGCCGAGTGGTTATGAGGTGACCAACCGAGTGGCGACGCGCGGGGCGGCCGAGTGGAGGAGACGCGTCCCGCGGAATGGCGATGTGCGAGGCGTCCAAGTGAAGTAGACGCGTCGGAGTGATGATGCGCGGGGCGTCCGAGTGAAGCACACGCGTCCCACGGAGTGACAATGCACGGGGCGTCCGAGTGAAGCAGACGCGTCTCGCGGAGTGACGATGCGCGTGGCGTCTGAGTGAAGTAGGCCCCTCCCGCGAAGTGACAATGCACGGGGCGTCTGAGTTGGGGAAGTTGATGATGACGCGAGCAGCTTCGTGACCGCGTGCAAGGCGGCCATGTGGCGGCGCACGTGGCAGCCGAGTGATGTAGACCCGTCCTGCGGAGTGACGACGTGCGGGGCATCCAATTGATGTAGATGTGTTCAGCGGAGTGGCGACGCGCGAGGCATCCGAGTGATGTAGATGCACCCCCGGAGTGGCGACGCGCGGGGCGTTTGAGTGATGTAGACACGTCCCGCGAAGTGTTGATGCACGGGACGTCCGGGCGATGAAGATGTGTGCGTCCGAGTGGCGACGCGCGGACGACCGAGTGATGATGGCTTGTCGAGCAGTTGATTACGGTGCTTCACTGTTCAGGAGCCGAATCTTTTATTGAAACAAAGGAGATGTGGGCCAGCCGCCGTAACTGCCGCAGTTATTTTTTTGAGCATCAGTACAGACACAGGCGCTCATATACACGTGCATATCATCACCCCTATGAACGCATACACGCACACCCTACCCTTATGAGCACCTCCGAGAGACTGAGCCGGCATATCATCTTGAGATTTACGAAGTCACCGTAGACGCCTCGTCGTCGACAGGAACGTCTCCTTCCACTGAAAGCGCATCGCCGGAAATCCTGAAATAAATCCAGGAATAATGCGAGCACCAGGATTTGAACCCTGGTGGGTTGGGGATACCACTGTCCACCTAACCAACTCAACCACAGGTTGATTCGCAACTGCCGCAGTTGTTGTTGATGAAGTTCTAGATGTTAGTCGGCCAAGTAGTACTAGGCGAACCGGCCGAGTGAACCCAGGGGCTTCACGGTCGAGTGAGCGCAGTCCGAGTGGACTCCTCATCCGAGTGCACCCGCTGGTCCGAGGAAAGCACAACTATGTTGCGATTCGGTCGGTGTGGAGCTGGCTGGGCAGGCCAACGCGGAGTGCTGGGCTTGGAGGCCTCGGTGAGGTTCGGCATGGATGTGCCCACGAGCGCTATCCCATCCGATGGAGGCGGGCGGCTCGATCGCTTGGAGGCAGACCGGATCCAAAGTGAGAGGGAGACGTTGTCCACGTCTAGTGCCGAATTAATCTGCATGCAAGTAGTTTAACGCTAATTAAGTGAGAGTCAAAGCCATTCGTGCATGTAATGGACGTTTCCCACGGCCATTTATCTCCTGCATGCAAGACATAAATGGGAAGGAATTAAGATTAGAAGGAAAGTGAAAGGCAGGGCGCAGAGCTCCCTGATCAGCCATGGCGGCGGCGGTTTTTGGCGCGGATTCATCTCGAGGTGAGGCAGCCGCGATGAATCCGAGTGCGGGACGACATTCTCCTGCGAGGCTGCGTGCGGGCGGAGACCCAGTGGCTCCCGTCATGTTGTGATCGGAGACGTGGGCAGCCCCGGCGTTAGTGCTGCGTCCGGTCCGTGCATCCACCGCCGCGGGCATCGCCGCGTGGTTGGGCCGCTGAGTGATGAAGATGCGTCCAGCTGAGCAATGGTGCACGGGCAGCTGAGCAATGAAGACGCGTCCAGCTGAGCGACGATGCGTAGGCAGCCGAGTGAGCTAGGGTCCATGACCTAGTGAACTTGAGTCTGCATCTGAGTGGATTCATCTGTGTGAACTCTGGATGAATCGGGTTCGCAGTTGTCCGAGTGGAAGATCCATCGGATGACCCTGCAAGTTACTAGCAAGCACGGCCAGGAAGTTCAAGGCCTGATGGCAGTCATACATGCATGCATGCACGAATTAACTAGGGACCGTGGCCTAGCAATCAGATAAGGCTGGTTGTAATGGTAGTATCATAGCTAGTATCATGCATGCCAACTAGGCAGTTTTGATGAGGTGTCATAGCATTAAATAAAGAAAGAGATGGTGGAGTATCATATCATGATACCGTATCATAATAAATGCTATGCTACTTTGTGTCATGCATGACAATAAATAGAGTACTACATGATATTGATATATGATACTATGCATTAGGGAGGTAGTATCATACACTAGTATCATATGCATGATACTAGTATATGATACTCCCCATTACAACCAGCCTAAGTGGCGTTAGTAATCTAATTGGCCGCTTCATGAGGCAGCCAATTAATTTGACGTTGGAGATCACCACGCCCTTCCGTTGCGTGTACTCCGCATTAACCTGCATGCAGGTAATCAAGGAGGAGATGGCCCACTCACCTTGCATGGTTAAAGGAGAAAGAAAAACCATGGCCAGCAGCCGGAGACGGAGGGAAGAACCGCTGCACCCGGAGGAGCGACGGGCAAATTCATGCGCGCGCCACAGTGACCACGCTGGAGAAGCTGACGAGGGAGGAGTGCAGTGCGCCTGCGACGCTGACGGGAGGTGTGGTTCCGGTGCGGATGGACGCGCCAGAGGTCAGCGAAGCCGGACGGGCGGCGGTTGACTTGGTGGAGGCGTCGGTGGTCGACGACGAAGAAGACGGGCGACAACAGACTGGCCATGTCAAGAGCTCGGCCTCCATGGCACTCGTCAGAATGGTGCTTGGTGGCGCGCTCAGCTGTTGCTCGCGCTCATGCATGTAAATACAAAAGAAAAAACAACCATTGTTAGATTAAAGATTGATTGTAAAGAACAAGATAGTATGAAATGTGACTTCTTGATCCCTCTGTACGAAGAGTGTCATGTCTCTCCTATGGATGGAGTGATGTCTGGAACATCCCGGATCAAACCCTCCATTGATGATTGTTGACCGACGGACGAAGATCGAAGAAATAAAACCATTTGCATCATGGCTCGATAGACACTATGCCCCACGGTAGGCGCCAACTATCGTGGGAACGATTCCGACAATAAGACAGGGGTAGGATAAAGGAGCATGATCTATTGAGATGCAAATGTGTGACACATGGTTTTAGTGAGTTCGGGCCTCTCACGGTGGAGATAACAACCCTACTTCTCGTGCTCCGAAGAGGCTTTGTTTATCTGAGTCTGTATCCGGAGATTACAATGTATGTGAGAGCGAGGAGAACGGATCCCCATGCCTGTTCTAAGTCCGGAGACTAACGAGGAAGAAGAGAGAGAGGTGGAAGAAAGAGCCCCCAAGTCTAGTGGTGGGGTGGCTTATATAGAGTGCGCCACCCCCTAACCTCCTACGTTACAAAGTGGGGCATGAATGCCATAATGCCAGCTCACTACCAAGCCTTCACTATGAGAATGATGTTTTGATTGTTTTGCCGACTGTTGGTCTTCGTATGTCCGAGTGAGATCAGGTGCTCCGAGTGGAATGAGTTTGTTGAGTGGAGTGCTATGCTCCGAGTGACTTGATGGTCATCTGAGTGGATGGTTTGTCGATTGTCCAAGTGACGCTCTAGGCCCATCTGATATGTGGACCCCATGCTTTATGATCTTTGACCCTTCATGGGCCTACCTGTTATGTGTGTCTCCAATAGCGCCCCCACCCTTGTGGGCCCCTCGTGACTCCACCGACCTATTTCTTCCGCCTATATATTCTCAAATATTTCAAAACCTACTAGGAGAGCCATGAAAACACTTTACCACCGCCGCAACCTTATGTACTCGTGAGATCCCATCTAAGGGCATTTTCCGGCGTCCTGCCGGAGGGGGATTTGATGACGGAGGGCTTCTACATCAACACCATTGCATCTTGGATGAAGCATGAGTAGTTTACCTCAGACCTATGGGTCCATAGCTAGTAGCTAGTGTTGGAAATATGCCCTAGAGGCAATAATAAAAGCATTATTATTATATTTCCTTGTTCATGATAATTGTCTTTATTCATGCTATAATTGTGTTATCCGGAAATCGTAATACATGTGTGAATAATAGACACCAACATGTCCCTAGTAAGCCTCTAGTTGACTAGCTCGTTGATCAACAGATAGTCATGGTTTCCTGACTATGGACATTGGATGCCATTGATAACAAGATCACATCATTAGGAGAATGATGTGATGGACAAGACCCAATCCTAAACATAGCATAAGATCGTATAGTTCGTTTGCTAGAGTTTTTCCAATGTCAAGTATCTTTTCCTTAAACCATGAGATCGTGTAACTCCCGGATACCGTAGGAGTGCTTTGGGTGTACCAAACGTCACAACATAACTGGGTGACTATAAAGGTATACTACGGGTATCTCCGAAAGTGTCTGTTGGGTTGACACGGATCAAGACTGGGATTTGTCACTCCGTATGATGGAGAGGTATCACTGGGCCCACTCGGTAATGCATCATCATAATGAGCTCAAAGTGACCAAGTGTCTGGTCACGGGATCATGCATTACGGTACGAGTAAAGTGACTTGCCGGTAACGAGATTGAACGAGGTATTGGGATACCGACGATCGAATCTCGGGCAAGTAACATACCGATTGACAAAGGGAATTGTATACGGGGTTGCTTGAATCCTCGACATCGTGGTTCATCCGATGAGATCATCGAGGAGCATGTGGGAGCCAACATGGGTATCCAGATCCCGCTGTTGGTTATTGGCCGGAGAGTTGTCTCGGTCATGTCTACATGTCTCCCGAACCCGTAGGGTCTACACACTTAAGGTTCGGTGACGCTAGGGTTGTAGGGATATGTATATGCAGTAACCAGAATGTTGTTCGGAGTCCCGGATGAGATCCCGGACGTCACGAGGAGTTCCGGAATGGTCTGGAGGTAAAGAATTATATATAGGAAGTGCTATTTCGGGCATCGGGACAAGTTTCGGGGTCACTGGTATTGTACCGGGACCACCGGAAGGGTCCCGGGGGTCCACCAGGTGGGGCCACCTGCCCCGGGGGGGCACATGGGCTGTAGAGGGTGCACCTTGGCCCATATGGGCCAAGGGCACCAGACCCAAGAGGCCCATGCGCCTAGGGTTCAAGGAAGGGAAGAGTCCCAAAGGGGGAAGGCACCTCCTAGGTGCCTTGGGGAGGAGGGATTCCTCCCTTGGCCGCACCCCCCTAGGAGATTGGATCTCCTAGGGCCGGCGCCCCCCCCCCTTGGACTCCCTATATATAGTGGGGAAAGGAGGGCCTCTCATACCACATCTTTGGTGCCTCCCTCTCCCTCTCCAACACCTCCTCCTCCTCCATAGTGCTTGGCGAAGCCCTGCCGGAGTACTGCAGCTCCATCACCACCACGCCGTCGTGCTGCTGTTGGAGCCATCTTCCTCAACCTCTCCTCCCCCTTGCTGGATCAAGAAGAAGGAGACGTTACGCTGACCGTACGTGTGTTGAACGCGGAGGTGCCGTCCGTTCGGCGCTAGGATCTTCGGTGATTTGAATCACGTCGAGTACACCTTCCTCATCCCTGTTCTTAGAACGCTTCCGCGCGTGATCTACAAAAGTATGTAGATGCAATCCAATCACTCATTGCTAGATGAAATCCTAGATGGATCTTGGTGAAACCGTAGGAAAATTTTTGTTTTCTGCAACGTTCCCCAACAGTGGCATCATGAGCTAGGTCTATGCGTAGTTCTCTTGCACGAGTAGAACACAAATTTGTTGTGGGCGTAGATGTTGTCAACTTTCTTGCCGCTACTAGTCTTATCTTGCTTCAGCGGTATTGTGGGATGAAGCGGCCCGGACCAACCTTACACGTACGCTTACGTGAGACCGGTTCCACCGACTAACATGCACTAGTTGCATAAGGTGGTTGGCGGGTGTCTGTCTCTCCCACTTTAGTTGGAGCGGATTCGATGAAAAGGGTCCTTATGAAGGGTAAATAGAAGTTGACAAATCATGTTGTGGCTTTCACGTAGGTAAGAAAACGTTCTTGCTAGAACCCTACTTCAGCCACGTAAAACATGCAACAACAATTAGAGGATGTCTAACTTGTTTTTGCAGCAAGTGCTTTGTGATATGATATGGCCAAAGTTGTGATGAATGATGAATGATATATATGTGATGTATGAGATGTTCATGCTATTGTAATAGGAATCACGACTTGCATGTCGATGAGTATGACAACCGGCAGGAGCCATAGGAGTTGTCTTTATTTTTGTATGACCTGCGTGTCATTGAGAAACGCCATGTAAATTACTTTACTTTATTGCTAAACGCGTTAGCCTTAGTAGTAGAAGTAATAGTTGGCGAGCAACTTCATGGAGACACGATGATGGAGAACATGATGATGGAGATCATGGTGTCATGCTGGTGACAAGATGATCATGGAGCCCCAAGATGGAGATCAAAGGAGCTATGTGATATTGGCCATATCATGTCACTATTATTATTTGATTGCATGTGATGTTTATCATGTTTTTGCATCTTGTTTACTTAGAACGACGGTAGTAAATAAGATGATCCCTCATAATAATTTCAAGAAAGTGTTCCCCCTAACTGTGCACCGTTGCGACAGTTCGTTGTTTCGAAGCACCACGTGATGATCAGGTGTGATAGATTCTAACGTTCACATACAACGGGTGTAAGACAGATTTACACATGCAAACACTTAGGTTGACTTGACGAGCCTAGCATGTACAGACATGGCCTCGGAACACAGAAGACCGAAAGGTCGAGCATGAGTCGTATAGAAGATACGATCAACATGAAGATGTTCACCGATGTTGACTAGTCCGTCTCACGTGATGATCGTACACGGCCTAGTTAACTCGGATCATGTTATACTTAGATTACAGGAGGGATGTCTATCTAAGTGGGAGTTCATTGAATAATTTGATTAGATGAACTTAATTATCATGAACTTAGTCTAAAATCTTTACAATATGTCTTGTAGATCAAATGGCCAACGTAGTCCTCAACTTCAATGCGTTCCTAGAGAAAACCAAGCTGAAAGACGATGGCAGCAACTACACGGACTGGGTCCGGAACCTGAGGATCATCCTCATAGCTGCCAAGAAAGATTATGTCCTACAAGCACCGCTAGGTGACCCTCCCGTCCCACAGAACCAAGACGTTATGAACGCTTGGCAGACACGTGCTGATGATTACTCCCTCGTTCAGTGCGGCATGCTTTACAGCTTAGAACCGGGGCTCCAAAAACGTTTTGAGAGACATGGAGCATACGAGATGTTCGAAGAGCTGAAAATGGTTTTTCAAGCTCATGCCCGGATCGAGAGATATGAAGTCTCCGACAAGTTCTTCAGTTGTAAGATGGAGGAAAATAGTTCTGTCAGTGAGCACATACTCACAATGTCTGGGTTACATAACCGCTTGACTCAGCTGGGAGTTAATCTCCCGGATGATGCGGTCATTGACAGAATCCTCCAGTCGCTTCCACCAAGCTACAAGAGCTTTGTGATGAACTTCAATATGCAGGGGATGGAAAAGACCATTCCTGAGGTATTTGCAATGCTGAAATCAGCAGAGGTAGAAGTCAAAAAGGAACATCAAGTGTTGATGGTGAATAAAACCACTAAGTTCAAGAAAGGCAAGGGTAAGAAGAACTTCAAGAAGGACGGCAAGGGAGTTACCGCGCCCGGCAAGCAAGCTTCCAGGAAGAAGCCAAAGAATGGACCCAAGCCCGAGACTGAGTGCTTTTATTGCAAGGGAAGTGGTCACTGGAAGCGGAACTGCCCCAAATACTTAGCAGACAAGAAGGCCGGCAAAATGAAAGGTATATGTGATATACATGTAATTGATGTGTACCTTACCAGTACTCGTAGTAGCTCCTGGGTATTTGATACCGGTGCAGTTGCTCACATTTGTAACTCAAAGCAGGAGCTGCGGAATAAGCGGAGACTGGCAAAGGACGAGGTGACGATGCGCGTCGGGAATGGTTCCAAGGTCGATGTGATCGCCGTCAGCACGCTGCCTCTTCATTTATCTACGGGATTAGTTTTAAACCTCAATAATTGTTATTTAGTACCAGCTTTGAGTATGAACATTGTATCAGGATCTCGTTTAATACGAGATGGCTACTCATTTAAATCCGAGAATAATGGTTGTTCTATTTATATGAGAGATATGTTTTATGGTCATGCTCCGATGGTGAATGGTTTATTCTTAATGAATCTCGAGCGTAATGCTACACATATTCATAGTGTGAGTACCAAGAGATGTAAGATTGATAATGATAGTCCCACATACTTGTGGCACTGCCGCCTTGGTCACATAGGTGTCAAACGCATGAAGAAGCTCCATGCTGATGGACTTTTAGAGTCTCTTGATTACGAATCATTTGACACGTGCGAACCATGCCTCATGGGTAAAATGACCAAGACTCCGTTCTCATGAACAATGGAGCGAGCAACCAACTTATTGGAAATCATACATACTGATGTGTGCGGTCCAATGAGTGTTGAGGCTCGCGGTGGCTATCGTTATGTTCTCACCCTCACTGATGACTTGAGTAGATATGGGTATATCTACTTAATGAAACACAAGTCTGAGACATTTGAAAAGTTCAAAGAATTTCAGAGTGAGGTTGAGAATCAACGTGACAGGAAAATCAAGTTCCTGCGATCAGATCGTGGAGGAGAATACTTGAGTCACGAGTTTGGCACACACTTAAGAAAATGTGGAATAGTTTCACAACTCACGCCGCCTGGAACACCTCAGCGTAATGGTGTGTCCGAACGTCGCAATCGCACTCTATTAGATATGGTGCGATCTATGATGTCTCTTACCGATTTACCGCTATCTTTTTGGGGCTATTCTTTAGAGACTGCCGCATTCACTTTAAATAGGGCTCCGTCGAAATCCGTTGAGATGACACCGTATGAATTATGGTTTGGGAAGAAACCTAAGCTGTCATTTCTAAAAGTTTGGGGATGCGATGCTTATGTCAAGAAACTTCAACCTGAAAAGCTCGAACCCAAATCGGAAAAATGCGTCTTCATAGGATACCCTGAAGAAACTATTGGGTATACCTTCTACCTCAGATCCGAAGGCAAGATCTTTGTTGCCAACAATGGATCCTTTCTAGAGAAGGAGTTTCTCTTGAAAGAAGTAAGTGGGAGGAAAGTAGAACTTGATGAAGTATTACCTTTTGAATCGGAAAATGGCGCAACTCAAGAAAATGTTCCTGAGGTGCCTGCACCGACTAGAGAGGAAGTTAATGATGATGATCAAGATACTTCTGATCAAGCTCCTACTGAAATTCGAAGGTCCACAAGGACACGTTCCGCACCAGAGTGGTACGGCAACCCTGTCTTGGAAATCATGTTGTTAGACAACGGTGAACCTTCGAACTATGAAGAAGCGATGGCGGGCCCGGATTCCGACAAATGGCTAGAAGCCATGAAATCCGAGATAGGATCCATGTATGAAAACGAAGTATGGACTTTGACTTTTTCCCGTTGAGCGGCGAGCCATAGAAAACAAATGGATCTTTAAGAAGAAGACAGATGCGGATGGTAATGTGACCATCTATAAAGCTCGGCTTGTCGCTAAGGGTTATCGACAAGTTTAAGGGGTTGACTACGATGAGACTTTCTCACCGGTAGCGAAGCTGAAGTCCGTCCGAACCATGTTAGGGATACCCACATTCTATGATTATGAAATATGGCAAATGGACGTCAAAACGGCATTCCTTAATGGTTTCCTTAAGGAAGAATTGTATATGATGCAGCTGGAAGGTTTTGTCGATCCTAAGAATGCTGACAAGGTGTGCAAGCTCCAACGCTCGATTTATGGGCTGGTGCAAGCATCTCGGAGTTGGAACATTTGCTTTGATGAGATGATCAAAGCGTTTGGGTTTACACAGACTTATGGAGAAGCCTGCATTTACAAGAAAGTGAGTGGGAGCTCTGTAGCATTTCTCATATTATATGTAGATGACATACTTTTGATGGGAAATGATATAGAACTATTGGACAGCATTAAGGCCTACTTGAATAAGAGTTTTTGAATGAAGGACCTTGGAGAAGCTGCATATATATTAGGCATCAAGATCTATAGAGATAGATCAAGACGCCTCATAGGTCTTTCACAAAGCACATACCTTGATAAGATATTGAAGAAATACAATATGGATCAGTCTAAGAAGGGGTTCTTGCCTGTGTTACAAGGTGTGAAATTGAGCTCAGCTCAATGTCCGACCACGGCAGAAGATATAGAAGAGATGAGGGTCATCCCCTATGCCTCAGCCATAGGTTCTATTATGTATGCCATGCTGTGTACCAGACCTGATGTAAATCTTGCCGTAAGTTTGGTAGGAAGGTACCAAAGTAATCCCGGCAAGGAACACTGGACAGCGGTCAAGAATATCCTGAAGTACCTGAAAAGGACTAAGGAAATGTTTCTCGTTTATGGAGGTAACGAAGAGCTCGTCGTAAAGGGTTACGTCGATGCTAGCTTCGACATAGATCTGGATGACTCTAAGTCACAAACCGGATACGTGTATATTTTGAATGGTGGGGCAGTAAGCTGGTGCAGTTCCAAGCAGAGCGTCGTGGCGGGATCTACATGTGAAGCGGAGTACATGGCAGCCTCGGAGGCAGCACATGAAGCAATTTGGGTGAAGGAGTTCATCACCGACCTAGGAGTCATACCCAATGCGTCGGGGCCGATCAAGCTCTTCTGTGACAAAACTGGAGCTATTGCTCTTGCCAAGGAGCCCAGGTTTCACAAGAAGACAAGGCACATCAAGCATCGCTTCAACTCCATTCGTGAAAATGTTCAAGATGGAGACATAGATATTTGTAAAGTACATACGGACCTAAATGTAGCAGATCCGTTGACTAAACCTCTCCCTAGAGCAAAACATGATCAACACCAGAATTTCATGGGTGTTCGATTCATCACAATGTAACTAGATTATTGACTCTAGTGCAAGTGGGAGACTGTTGGAAATATGCCCTAGAGGCAATAATAAAAGCATTATTATTATATTTACTTGTTCATGATAATTGTCTTTATTCATGCTATAATTGTGTTATCCGGAAATCATAATACATGTGTGAATAATAGACACCAACATGTCCCTACTAAGCCTCTAGTTGACTAGCTCGTTAATCAACAGATAGTCATGGTTTCTTGACTATGGACATTGGATGCCATTGATAACGAGATCACATCATTAGGAGAAATGATATGATGGACAAGACCCAATCCTAAACAGAGCATAAGATCGTATAGTTCGTTTGCTAGAGTTTTTCCAATGTCAAGTATCTTTTCCTTAGACCATGAGATCGTGTAACTCCCAGATACCGTAGGAGTGCTTTGGGTGTACCAAACGTCACAACGTAACTGGGTGACTATAAAGGTATACTACGGGTATCTCCGAAAGTGTCTGTTGGGTTGACACGGATCAAGACTGGGATTTGTCACTCCGTATGACGGAGAGGTATCACTGGGCCCACTCGGTAATGCATCATCATAATGAGCTCAAAGTGACCAAGTGTCTGGTCACAGGATCATGCATTACGGTACGAGTAAAGTGACTTGCCGGTAACGAGATTGAACGAGGTATTGGGATACCGACGATCGAATCTTGGGCAAGTAACATACCGATTGACAAAGGGAATTGTATACGGGGTTGCTTGAATCCTCGACATCGTGGTTCATCCGATGAGATCATCGAGGAGCATGTGGGAGCCAACATGGGTATCCAGATCCCGCTGTTGGTTATTGGCTGGAGGGTCGTCTCGGTCATGTCTACATGTTTCCCGAACCCGTAGGGTCTACACACTTAAGGTTCGGTGATGCTAGGGTTGTAGGGATATGTATATGCAGTAACCCGAATGTTGTTCGGAGTCCCGGATGAGATCCCGGACGTCACGAGGAGTTCCGGAATGGTCCGGAGGTAAAGAATTATATATAGGAAGTGCTATTTCGGGCATCGGGACAAGTTTCGGGGTCACCGGTATTGTACCGGGACCACCGGAAGGGTCCCGGGGGTCCACCAGGTGGGGCCACCTGCCCCGGGGGGGCAGATGGGCTGTAGGGGGTGCGCCTTGGCCCATATGGGCTAAGGGCACCAGCCCCAGGAGGCCCATGCGCCTAGGGTTCAAGGAAGGGAAGAGTCCCAAAGGGGGAAGGCACCTCCTAGGTGCCTTGGGGAGGAGGGATTCCTCCCTTGGCCGCACCCCCCTAGGAGATTGGATCTCCTAGGGCCGGCGCCCCCCCATTGGACTCCCTATATATAGTGGGGAAAGGAGGGCCTCTCATACCACATCTTTGGTGCCTCCCTCTCCCTCTCCAACACCTCCTCCTCCTCCATAGTGCTTGGCGAAGCCCTGTCAGAGTACTGCAGCTCCATCACCACCACGCCGTCGTGCTGCTGCTGGAGCCATCTTCCTCAACCTCTCCTTCCCCTTGCTGGATCAAGAAGAAGGAGACGTTACGCTGACCGTACGTGTGTTGAACGCGGAGGTGCCGTCCGTTCGGCGCTAGGATCTTCGGTGATTTGAATCACGTCGAGTACACCTTCCTCATCCCCGTTCTTAGAACGCTTCCGCGCGTGATCTACAAAGGTATGTAGATGCAATCCGATCACTCGTTGCTAGATGAACTCCTAGATGGATCTTGGTGAAATCGTAGGAAATTTTTTGTTTTCTGCAACGTTCCCCAACAGCTAGATGGCTTCTTCTCGGTATTTTATTCTCAATACCATGTTCTTCTCGATGTTCTTAGAGATCTATTCGATGTAATACTCTTTTGCGGTGTGTTTGCCGAGATCCGATGAATTGTGGATTTATGACCAGCTTATCTATGAATATTATTTGAATCTTCTCTGAATTCTTATATGCATGATTTTATATCTTTGCAAGTCTCTTTGAACTATCGTTTTGGTTTGGCCAACTAGATTGGTTTTCTTGCAATGGGAGAAGTGCTTAGCTTTGGTTCAATCTTGCTGTGCTCGATCCTAGTGACAGAAGGGGAACCGACACGTATTGTATTGTTGCCATCGAGGATAACAAGATGGGGTTTTCATAATATTGCTTGAGTTTGTCCCACTACATCATGTCATCTTACTTATGCGTGAAGGAAATATGCCCTAGAGGCAATAATAAAGTTGTTATTTATATTTCCTTATACCATGATAAATGTTTATTATTCATGCTAGAATTGTATTAACCGGAAACTTGATAAATGTGTGAATACATAGACAAAACAAAATGTCCCTAGTATGCCTCTACTTGACTAGCTCATTAATCAAAGATGGTTAAGTTTCCTAACCATAGACATGTGTTGTCATTTGATGAACGGGATGACATCATTGGGAGAATGGTTTGATGGACAAGACCCACCCGTTATCTTAGCATAATGATCGCTAAGTTTTGTTGCTATTACTTTCTTCATGACTTATACATATTCCTTTGACTATGAGATTATGCAACTCCCGAATACTGGAGGAACACCTTGTATGCTATCAAACGTCACAACGTAACTAGGTGATTATAAAGATGCTCTACAGGTGTCTCCAAAGGTGTTTGTTGGGTTGGCATAGATCGAGATTAGGATTTGTCACTCCGAGTATCGGAGAGGTATCTCTGGGCCCTCTCGGTAATGCACATCACGATAAGCCTTGCAAGAAATGTGTGATAGCCTGGCTTATTAGGGACGATAGACTACTCATATCAATAAGGAATTCCTTCTTTTCTGGGAGCCCATTCGGAAAGAACTCCAAAGTTAAGTGTGCTCAGCTTGGAGTAATTTCAGGATGGGTGACCGACAGGGAAGTTGCTCCCGGATGCGCATGAGTGAGGACAAGGTGCGCCGAAAAGACTAGTGTTGATCTGCGGGGCCAGTCTAGATCCCGCCAGGAGTAATGACCACTAGCAGGTGTGTCCGGGATGTTACAAGTTGGTATCAGAGCCGACCCTCATGGTTACACGGATGTTTGCGGACAGGTGGGCGGTCATGTTGTGCATGATGTTTGTGACCCGCTGCGGCACACGGCATGTGATTCGCGTTCGGTACTTTGATAATTTGATATGTGGGCGCACCAGTGCTTGGGTGCTGCCCTTCCTTGGACAAGCATCCCACTTATGATTAACACCTATTGCAAGCATCCGCAACTACAAAATAAGTATTAAGGTAGACCTAACCATAGCATGAAACATATGGATCGAAATCAGCCCCTTACGAAGCAACTCATAAACTAGGGTTTAAGTTCTGTCACTCTAGCAACCCATCATCTACTTATTACTTCCCAATGCCTTCCCCTAGGCCCCAAAAATGGTGAAGTGTCATGTAGTCGACGTTCACATGGCACCACTACAGGAGAGACAACATACATCTCATCAAAATATCGAACGAATACTAAATTCACATGACTACTTATAGCAAGACTTCTCCCATTTCCTCAGGAACAAACGTAACTACTCACAAATCATATTCATGTTCATAATCAGAGGGGTATTAATATGCATAAAGGATCTGAACATATGATCTTCCACCGAATAAACCAACTAGCATCAACTACAAAGAGTAATCAGCACTACTGGCAACCAACAGGTACCAATCTGAGGCTTTGGGACAAAGATTGGATACAAGAGATGAACTAGGGTTTGAGATGAGATGGTGCTGGTGAAGATGTTGATGGAGATTAGGCCCCTCCCGATAAGAGGATCGATGGTGATGACAATGGTGACGATTTCCCCCTCCCGGAGGGAAGTTATCCCCGGCAGAACAGCTCCGCCGGAGCCCTAGATTGGTTCCGCCAAGGTTCCGCATCGTGGCGGCGGAGTTTCGTCTCATGAGCTAGCTTATGATTTTTTTCCCGGACGAAAGACCTCATATAGCAGAAGATGGGCACCGGAGGCCTGCCAGGGGGCCCACGAGGCAGGGGGTGCGCCCAGGGGGGTAGGGCGTGCCCCTCACCCTCGTGGATGGTGGGTGGCCCCCTCTGGTACTTCCTTCGCCCAATATTTTTTATATATTCTGAAACGTGCTCATGTGAAGTTTCAGGACTTTTGGAGCTGTGCAGAATAGGTCTCTAATATTTTCTCCTTTTCCAGCCCAGAATTCCAGCTGCCGGCATTCCCCCTCTTCATGTAAACCTTGTAAAATAAGAGAGAATATGCATAAGTATTGTGACATAATGTGTAATAATAGCCCATAATGCAATAAATATCGATATAAAAGCATGATGCAAAATGGACGTATCAACTCCCCCAAGCTTAGACCTCGCTTGTCCTCAAGCGGAAGCTGATATCAAAAAATATGACCACATGTTTAGAGATAGAGGTGTCGATAAAAATAAAATACGGACATAAGAGCATCATGATCATTCTTAGAACAACAATATACATCTGGGCTATTCTGTTACCCTACTTGAACTGATGAATTCAAACAGTTGAACTGATGAAATTTGAGCGGTTGAACTGATGCTTTCTGTTGCTGTCAAAAATCGTCTTCTTTAGTTCAATTTTTTTTGCAATTTTTTTGTTGAAACGGGGCGTGTAATATATCGTTGGAAAGCTCTTGACATCCACATTACAATCTTATAATTTGTTTTTGCAAAAAAAATTATATTTAAGAGCAGTTTTGAAAAAACCATTTTTTTCAAAACCGAAAACGTGAATCGTATTTTGGACTTAATTTTCAAACGGTTTGTCGGAATTGAGCAAATGAGATGGCGTTGGAAAGCTTGTGAAAATCCGCATCTTCCATATATCTACTATTTTTTTTCAGATTCTATCTGATTTAAAAGTAATTTGAAAAACGGTGAAATTCTGGGCGAAACATTTTTCACTATTTTTTGCAAACGGTTTGTTGGATTGATGCAAATGATATGGCGTTGGAAAGCTATGGAAAATGCGCAACTTTTGCGTATAGAAAGTTTTTTCTAATTCCTTATGATTTAAATACGAATTCAAATACGATTAAAATTGGTTTTGAATGTGGTTTTTTAAAAAGTTTGTCGAAATGGGGCAAATAATATACCGTTGGATTGCTATCGAAAATGCGAAACTTAGTCATCTTGAACGTTTTCTCTACTTCGCAACCGTTTAGGAGTAATTTTGAATAAGGTGAAACCCATTGTATTGTTTTTCCTATCTAAAAAACAGAGTACTCATATTGATCTATGTCTATGTTTGTACTGGGGTATTTTTCACAGAGTAGTTTTGATTGGTTCCGAAAAAAGAGTACTTTGAACGGTTGTCTTTATGACTTTATACTTGCTCCCATATTTTAAGAGTAATTTTAAATACGGTGAGAATCATTATGCTGTTTTTTATCCGAAAAACAGAGTACTCTTACTGATCTATGTGTGTGTCTGTACTGAGGTATTTTTCAGAGTAATTTTGAATGGTTCCGAGAAAAGAGTACTAGCACTGATGTTCATATGGGTTTGTACTGAGCATGTTTTCACATACTAGACTTCACTCTATATTTTGGATATCATAGTCCCCGAACTTGCATGGTTTATATCGCTGAACTGAATGATATTTTTTTAAAGGAAAAAAATTGTGTGTTTATTTTTTTAACTCAATTTTCTCGCAAGATGTTTTGGAATTCTCTTGTTTTGTGACTTAACTTTTACCATTTGATTTTTCATTGTATTTCATTTTGTTTGAGCTTTTTTCTCAAACTTATTTGGGACGTCGTGTTGAACTTACAACTTTTTTATTTGTGAACTTGCTGTGTTTTTACAATGCTAATATGCACGAGAGCAGGGCGAGGGCAATGATAGAAGGAAGCTACGTGTGATGATCGTGGAAGCACTGCAGGGCTGAGCCACAACGTGGTTGATGGCAAGCCGGCATGGCACGACGTGTGGCGGAGAGGCATGGGGCTGAGTGGGCGGCTCACTAACATTTCACTTGAGATGCGCCTGCTGGACTGACCTCATTGTCCCATCTGGACGGATCAGTTGCAGAACTTGGACGTCAACGTCTCAGAATACCAAAAACTAATGTTCTTTTATTTTTCAAACTGATCATTGTTTTTAATTCGTACTTATCAATATTTTTGATTCAAACCATTTTTTATTCTTGTATGCACATCAAGCTGTCATGTACTATACCTTCTTTGAAGAAGTAGCAATCATCTCATCATATACATAAATTTTCTTGTCCGAACTTATGGTATCATCATCACTGAACCTACATGGTTTCTGTAGCTGAACTAAAATAAACTTTTACCCAAATAAATGTGAACACTGGGACATTTATACAACAAAAAATGAATCTAATACCAATATTGAACTTGCAGGTTCCATACGCAAGCTAGCTACCAACATCAAATTTACTGATCCTAAAATCAATCACCATCACAAGAAGACAATAAAGTTCTCCAAATGGTTGCTCGAGGAAGAGCTAGCTGCTGAATCCGACTACATTTACTGCTGGGAGAAGCCAACCACTAGTGCACAAGAGATATTTCTCGCACCTGAGAATCAAACCAAACTTTGATTAGCAAGACATTTCGCACCTGAGAATCAAACCAAATATTCAGGTGAATAAATAAGTGCACAAGAGATATTTCTTTAGCAAGACATTTTCACGGTAAACTTTTTCAATGAACATGCAAATAAATTTCTTATAAAGCTTCCTAGCCCATTAGCTTCAACCTTTACAAGACAAATTTCTTTCTAGGGGCGAAGATGAACTTCTAACCAGCAGTTTTTCGCACTGAATTCCAATCACATGTGGAACTTTCTAACCCGCAGTTGCAAAGAAGTCGTCCCAAGTCAGGCTAGACAAAGACGTCCGGTTGGCTCTTGCCGTATATGGAGAATTTCTAGAACTTAGTAAAACAATTGAAGTAGCTTGGTCTGGTTAGTATCACTATCACCATAACTACATACATGTACTACTTTTTGACTATAACAAGAAAGGAAAGCACTAGCTAGTGTTCAAAATATAGAAAGGGTGATATTTCTTAAATACAAAATTCAGAAAATAATGCTGCTCTCTATCAGATTTGTTGATGCATGAAAATCGCATGAACTTCATATACTGCAATAGAGTTGCATCAAGTGCACACACACATTGGCGCACGTCTTGCTACACCGAAAGCTTGCGATGAACTATTTAAAGTTTGAAAACTGAACCTTTTGTTCTCAAGTACCGACACTACAAAATATAAATATATATCCATTGTTTCTAACACAAAAGAGTCACCAGAAATACCAACACTACAAAAATGCACTCTACAGGTATAGACTACAACATACTTCACATTTCGAGATTGGAATTCTTTTTGTAGATGATATATTTTTCCGACGAACTGATGAACTGAACAAGATTCACATGAGACATATGATTTTTGGGGATTTCCTCAAGATTATGCGCAATAAAGCATCCAGACCGAAAAGAACAGACAAGCTGAACTGAAAACCAAAATAAATGGCCTCTGGGTTCCTCATATAGCAACTAAAACTTCAGCACAACTACACCTTTTATTGCTGCACTACTACTTAAACAAGGTAAATCAATAAAAACTGAAGTAACAAACTTCTACTTAATAACTTTGTGCATGCCCATGGCGGCAGTGTGCGACCGTCGAGAATGTAGCTCGAGTGCTGGACGCAAATGCCCTTAGTGGTGGCCGCTATCGCCGCAAGAATGTTGGACGTATTGCCAGCTAGCATCCATGAAAACCGAGACAAAATTGAGTCTTGCACAAGATCAAACTAATATAAACGCTTGCTGCATCCATCAGCAGTCATGCATAACCAAGCAATGTGCAAAGCAAAGGGGCTGGTGTGTTCTCCCTGTGTGTGGGTTCGACTTGGACGGATGTGCGGTGCTTGGTGAAGATGGTGGCCGCAACCCACGATTCTACTTGTACTGACGTCAACGCTCCACTTGGGCGGCTGCCAGCACCCTTGGTGGATGAGCTCGCGCCCAAGGCAGCAAGGCGACCAACGGGAACTGTACACGGTCATTCTTTTTCTCAGCAAGGAACCACAACGAGGTGGAGGTGAGGAGGGGAAGCAGGTAGGGTATGAGGCCATCCTTGTAGAAGGCATAAACAAAATTAAGCCACTTGCCTGGTTTATGAGATGACTGAACAAGTCATGTCTAAGTCGAGCAACGACTCTCTCACTAGCAGAATTGAATAGCCATGCCCGAAGAGCTGTGCAAACTGACCTGAAACAGGGGCAGAGTTGGTTTATAATATTTCAAGCTACTTGGATTTAGCACATTAACATGAATTCTTCTCTAGAAGGAGAAAGGAAGTAGAGAGTAATGGTTTAGTTATCAGTACCAACTAAAGTGCAGCCTACCTAGATCCATCGAACATAAACTGATTATAAAAGATGGTAGTGGCAGTTTTAAATAACAGAATATCCCTCTATGATCCTCAAAATTATGTTTTCAAGAAAGATACCTGGTCACAACTATTAGCACATTGTACAATATTGTGCCGTTCACATCCGCCAGGGCTTGGGCCTTATCCTCTGGCTGCTGAACATCTCTTGACACAATATCAATTATCTTGCCTCCGTATTTGGGCTGTAGAATAACAGAAGATGATCCATCCATTAGACTTTTAAAAAAAGATGATCCATCCATGAAGACAAGAAACATGTGCCACATTGATGCTCTTTATAGGTGCAAGTATAACTTGCTGTGTACGGAGTAGTATTTAATCCTGTCACGCAGGAACCAACGCACGCTCACCACACCCCACTCCTATTTAATTGTGTCAGTAGTATGGTAACAATTGTCTTCACTCATTTACCAACTATAGTAAGATGGCATGGACAATCTTAATAAGCATAACGAGATAGCATGGACAATGAGACCAGACTTGCAACAAGAAATTATTCATTTATTAACTCATCAAGTTTCTAGAAACTATTAGCAGGATACAAACAGTACTATCTTGTGATATATGATGGCAAAGAAAATTAGTACTAAGACAGAAAGAAGCACGCTGAAGCTCAGTTAGATACGGAGGAGTAGTATCTTAGAAGCATGAAAATGAAGCACTTTTCGGTTACTCAAATAACATGGGGAATACATCAGATAGCTGAAGTAAAAAAATAAGAATTGACTTAACTAAACTAAAAATAAGAATTGAATAGAACTAAAATTGGAAATTGAACTGAACAAAAATTAGAAATTGAACTGAAGCAATAAACTCAACCGAGACTACTATGAACTTATATATTAAATTTGCACAGTGAATTACAAATCACATTTGAACCACTGAGCTTTTGCACAGTGAAGTTATATTTTCTTATAGCAAGCTACACTAGAATTGAAAATGTTTTCGATCCAGGGATACACAAAATGAGGAATATTCAACTTGTTTCTTATACCATTTTGATCACTTGAACTGATAGCGAAGAAGATGCATCGATGCTGCAAATGCTAAGTATTGTAAATTATAGCAATTTGCAAGCACAAGGGAGCTACAAATGAACAATGAACATAGCAAAACTAGTAGTCCAGTGCACTAAGACATTTTAGCAAACACATGGCGTGCACCAAAAATGGGAATTTTGAGATTGATGAACTGCTGGTGTTTTTTCGTTGAACTGACACTGTAAGAATTTGCTATCTTGCCAAGTGTTACAGGGAGTCGAAACCAGAGACGAGGTTGTTTGGCGCATGTGCAGCACAGCGAGCTCGTGGGCGAGGATGGCAGGAGGAGCGGCCGTGCGGGGATGAAGAAGAAGCAAGTTCAAGTTTGAGCGGCAGCGAGCGGAGCACCTCCAGGAAACCGTGGGGGCTTGAGGGAGGCTCGAGGCGCCGGACGGCGGGAGGCCCGCGGCGGGAGGAGGTGGTGAGCCGCCCCAGGAGCGGAGATGGTTCGCGGGATCGATGACGGTACTGGTTGCGTCGGCACGGTGGCACGACGGTGGTGGGTGGGGATTCAACCCGGCAATTCGACCCATGGGTGGCCGCACCCATGGGCACCCGACCCGAATGGGTAGGGTATGGGTCGGCATATTCACCCATGGGTAAGCCCGATGGGTAACCCGATTAGTCACGGGTAGGGCATGGGTACGAGGTCCTGCCCATGGGTCACCCGATGGGTCGCCCGATTAGCTGACATGTGGGACATTTATATCTAAATAGTAGTAGTAGGCTAGTCTCCCGCAGTCCAGCCCACAGTCCCCGGCCCAGTCCAGTAAGTCAGCACCTAGGTTTTATGAGGCAGAGAAGCCAGTGCTGCCAACCCCGTCCTCCACTCCTCCTCGCGCAGGCGGCGCAGCCAACGCACAAACCTAGCCGCCCCACTCCTCTCGCCCCTCCCAGTCCCATCGGCAAGCCGCCGCTGCCGCCCACTGTCCGACGCCGTCGCAGGCTGCCGGATCCCCGCGGCCGCCATCCTCCTGGGCCATAGGATCCCCGTTGCCTCCATCCTCGTGGGGACGTAGGATCCCCCTTGCAGGCCGCCTCCATCCTTGCTAGATCTACGGCCAAGCACCACCTCCGCCTCCATCCCTCGAGCAGCAGGCTCACCGCGCCGGAGCAGCAACACCGCCAGCTCTGCATCAATCCGGTCCAACCGGAGCAGCACCACCGCCATCCTCGTTCTTCCTCCAAGGCATCACCGCACCGGACCAGCACCGAGGCCATCATCAAGCCGGATCAGCACGGAGGCCATCACCGCGCCCTCCTTCTGTATCACCAAGGTTTGCAACAGTAGAACAATTCCCAACCTTTTCTATTCACTTTACATCAGTATAATAGATGAGAGATGAGTTCAACTAAGTAATTTTGTGTGGTCTTGTATAGATGAGTTCACCAGTGGATAGTTTCTCGGCGCCGGGAGTGGAAAGCTCAGCTGTGCATGGAACTCAACATGACAAATCATCCACTCCACAAGGTACAGATGGCATCGAGGCTGAGACGACCCAAGGTACTGGTACAGAACCTGGACAACCTGAAAGGAGGAAAGTTACATCTGAAGTATGGAATGAGTTTCATAAAGAATTTATTGGTGGGAGATGGCAAGCTCAATGCATGTATTGTAAAAAATGGCTTAGTGCAGCAAGCACAGGTGGCACCACACATTTGAACAACCATTTGAAAACTTGTTGTGCCAAGAGTGCTCCTGTAGGCCTAAAGCAACAGAAGTTAAGGTTGGCGGCTGCTAGTGGTGGGAAAGTTGAACTCGATAACAATGGGGTTTTTGACCAAGATGTAGCTAGGAAAAATCTTGCCTTAATGATCTGTGTTCATGAATATCCTTTATCGATGGTTGATCATTCTATTTTCCGAATCTTTTGTGCTTCAATGCAACCTTTGTTCAAGGTTGTCTCAAGAAATACCATTAGAAAGGATATCTTGCTTATGCATTCAGCCCAAAAGGAAAAGATGGTGAAATATTTTGCAAATTTCAAACAACGAGTAGCTGTCACCTCAGACTTGTGGACTGCAGGCCATCAAAAGAAAGGCTACATGGTTGTTACAGCCCATTTTATTGATGAATCTTTTAATCTAAAGAGCATCATTTTGAGGTATGTTTCGTTAAAGCGAAGCTTTTTTGTATCATTATGAATCTGAACTATTTTGTTAATGATTGTGAAGCTGAACCTGGATGTTTATTGTATATTAGGTTTGCATATGTACCAGCACCACATAATGGTGAAGTTATTTGTCAAGCTTTGCACGAATGTCTTCTTGATTGGCATCTAGAGAGGAAGTTATCCACAGTTACTCTTGACAATTGCACAAGTAATGACAAGGCTATTGATATCTTGATAGATAAGTTGGATACTAAATCACTTATGTTGGAGGGTAAGTATCTGCATATGCGTTGTTGTGCACATATCCTTAATCTGATTGTGAAAGATGGAATGAGTGTCATGGAGAAAGGTATTGCTAGAGTCCGCGATAGTGTTGCATTTTGGCAGGCCACACCTAAAAGGCACGAGAAATTTGAAAAGATGGCACACACTTTAAACATTGACTATTCTAGAAGGTTGTTTTTGGATTGCAAGACTAGGTGGAATTCAACATATCAAATGATATCCATTGCATTACTATACACTGATGTGTTCGAGAAACTAAGAACACGTGAGCTCCTATTCAACTGTTGCCCAACCGTAGAAGATTGGAAATTTGCAAAAGAACTTTGTGCTAGGCTACAAGTTTTCTTTGAGATCACTGAACTATTCTTAGGGACTAAATATGTTACCGCAAATTTGTTCTTCCCCAAAATATCTTCTATTCGTCTAGCAATACGAAAATGGTCTACTAGTGAGCATGTTCCTTTGCAAAAGATGTCTGAGGAAATGAAGACGAAGTTTGAGAAGTATTGGAAAGAAGTCCATGGTCTTATGTCTGTGGCAACAGTCCTTGATCCAAGATATAAGCTTCATATGTTGCAAGCTTTGTTTGGCTCTCTCTATGGGTTTGAACATGCAACTAGAGAAGTGGAGAAAATTAGAAAGTTAATGGGTGATTTGTTGCTAGAATATCAAGCATCTGATGGTGGTGTGGGTACCTCGGAGTCACATGTAGGTGGGAGTATTTCTACCCAAGGTGGTGCTGCAGTAGATGAAATGGAGAATATATTTAAACAATATATGTCCTCGAAGCCTGTTACGAGTGCTTCTCGTGTGCGTACAGAACTGGACTTATATTTGGAAGAGGAAATTATCCATAGGCCAGAGGGTCTCGACATCATCAATTGGTGGCAGTATGCAGGTATCAAGTATCCTACATTGCGAAGAATGGCTCATGATATACTAGCCATTCCTGTAACAACTGTGGCGTCGGAATCTGCCTTCAGTACTAGTGGGAGAATACTAAGTGCACATAGATGTTCACTTGCACCAAACATGACTGAAGCTCTTATGTGTATGCAAGCTTGGTCCCGTGCAGACATGTTAGGTGATAATCTATTTCAATCATGACTCTTCTTTCCATACATAATATTATTTCCTTGCTATATGTTAATATCTAAATCTATGCATCAGGGGATTGCAATTCTACTCTCTTTGCGGACTTTGAAACTGTTCTTAAGGATGACACAGAAATGATGGTAACAGATTCTACTTTTAGCAACTTAGCATGCCTTTTAATCTTATAGATTTTAATGCAAATCTTGTTGTTTACTTTGAATGCTTCTATTTTCTTGTGTTTCAGGAGGTTGATGATCAATCCATCCTAACTGAAGCCTGAAACATGATTGTATGATGTTGTTGCTGCTGCTTGGTTGCGACGAGAAGGCGGACGACCCGGCGTGCTACACTGCTACCTGTTGTTATTTACATTTATCCATGGCTGCTACACTACTACTTCCTACTGCTAGCTTGTTGGCACACAACTACTCAACCTGAACCTTGTATTTGTGCTGCTGCTGAACTTTGTATTTCTGCTGCTATTTGTGCACCTGAACCTTGTATCTCTGCTCCTGAACCTTGTATTTGTGCTTCTGAAGACCTGCACCATGTATTTGTGATGCTATTTGTGCTCTTGAACCTTGTATTTGCCTTCCTGATATTGTGTTTTCTAGCTGTTCTACTATATATTCACATTGATGGTTAGTAACTGAAGCTATTTGTGCATTTTTATCACTGTGTGAACCAATATTTGTTATATGAATGTTGCCACTACTCTGTTGTACACTGTACAAGAACAATATACAGCAGCCCGATGGGTAACCCATCGGGTTCGGGCGTGGGTCTGATCCTTCGCCCATGGGCAGGGTCGTGGGCGACTGGGTAGACCCATTTAGTAATCGGGCATGGGTTTGGTAGACCTCGACCCGGGCAAACCCGACCCGACTGCCAGGTTGAGTGGGGATGGGGCACCGAGGATGGGGGTCGCCGGGGATGGGGGGCGCC
>NC_041392.1:255223694-255252871 GCF_002162155.2 Triticum dicoccoides | reverse complement strand
TTATGCTAAAGTAACAATTCATTCACAGTTTCAAGTATGAATCATAAACTTCATTGAAAACTGACAAACTATAATCTCAGTTATTGAAGCAATTGCAATTTATCATAACACCGGAAAGAGTCAATATAAGATCTTTTCAGCAAGTCCACATACTCAACTATCATTTAGTATTTCACAATTGCTAACACTCACTCAATATTTATGAGTATGAAGTTTTAATCGGACACGGAGAAAGATAAGGGCTTATAGTATTGCCTCCCAACCTTTTACCTCAAGGGTAATGTCAACAATAATAGTTCATGAAAACTCACATCCAATTAGCTATAAATATCAAGATCTTTCCAACACATTGTGCTTGCCAAAGGATAAAATGTAAAAAGGAAAGGTGAAGATCACCATGACTTTGGTATGAAGTATAAGACAAGAATAAAAGATAGGCCCTACACAGAGGGAAGCAGAGGTTGTCATGTGCTTTTATGGTTGGATGCACGAAATATTAATGCAAAAGAACGTCACTTTATATTGCCACTTGTGATATGGACCTTTATTATGCAGTTTGTCGCTTTTATTTCTCCATGTCACAAGATCGTATAAAGCTTATTTTCTCCGCACTAATAAATCATACATATTTAGAGAGCAATTTTTATTGCTTGCAACAATGACAACTTACTTGAAGGATCTTACTCAATCCATAGGTAGATATGGTGGAGTCTCATGGAAAAACTGGGTTTAAGGGTATTTGGAAGCACAAGTAGTATCTCTACTTGGTGCAAAGAATTTGGCTAGCATAAGAGGGAAAGGCAAGCTCAACATGTTGGATGATCCATGACAATATAATTTATTTTGGATGTAAGAAAACATAACCCATTACGTTGTCCTCCTTGTCCAACATCAACTCTTTAGCATGTCATATTTTAATGAGTGCTCACAATCATAAAAGATGTCCAAGATAGTATATTTATATGTGAAAACATCTCTTTCTTTATTACTTCTTATTAATTGCAACGATGACCAAAACTATGTTTGTCAATTCTCAACAACTTTTATTCATCATACTCTTTATATGTGAAGTCATTACTCTCCATAAGATCCATATGATCTCTTTATTTCTTTTTATTCTTTCTCTTTTATTTTATTCCCTCAAGATCATAGCAAGATAATCAAGCCCTGGACTCAACACTAATCTTTATTATATATAGCTCACGGACTCGATTACATAGAAGGATCATAAAGCAAAAACTCAAAACTAGATCATACTAAAACTTCATTCTACTAGATCAAGATATTACCACAAGGATCGAACTAAGAAAAACGGTAAACAAAAAAGTGTGATGGTGATACAATACCGGGGAACTCCCCCAAGCTTGGCAGTTGCCAAGGGGAGTGCCCATACCCGATGCTCAGTTCTTCTTTGCTGGTGATGGTGATGATGATGACAATTGTGCCTTCAACTTTTTCATGTTGTAATTGAGAAGAGCGATCTCCTCCTTTAAATCATCGACCTTCGATTCCAGCTTCAAGATCTTGTCACATAAATCTCCTTTGCTTTTCTGCCGAAAACGAGAAGGAATATATCGGTTGTTAGATAGTTTAGCCCTCTTGGGGAGACTAGACTTCTTGAACTTCACGTGCATATCCCTAGGTTGAGGTAGAGGGACATCCTCCTCCTCCGAACTTGAATCATTGATCATCCTCAAGTGAGCATCCTCCACATCATCCGTAGTTCGACTACAAGGAGATAGGTCCCCGTAGGTCTTTGGATCGGCAATGAGATGTGAGACATAGCTTTCTCCATCGGAGTCTTGAGACAACATCTCGCTCTAAATCTGCTGCAGAAACGGCTCGAAAAAAACAGAGGACAATCGCGTGGTATGGTGGCCAAAGCCTTCGGGAGATTATATAATGAATTTGTACTGACCAAAAGAAGTATCGCACAAGAAAACAGACTCCGGAGAGCACACGAGGTGCCCACAAGGCAGGGGGCGCACCCAGGGGGTACGGCGCACCCTCCACCCTCGTGGACGCTCGTGTCCTTCCTGGACTATTTCTTATTTTCCTATTTTCTTAAATAATCCAAAACGGAGAAAAATTGCTATTAGAACTGTTTTGGAGTCGGTTTACTTGCCATACCTCATCCCTCTTCCTTTTCAGAGTCTGAAACGTTCTGGAAAGTGTCCCTTATGTATTCTTCCGGGGTTACGGTTTCAATAACATTAGTTTCAACATTTATGGGATTACTTGAGATATAATGTTTGATTCTTTGACCGTTCACCACCCTCGGATTTGTGCCTTTGAAGTTGTTGATTTTTATGGCACCGGAATGATAGACCTCCTCGATGACGTAAGGACCTTCCCATTTAGGGAGGATTTTCCTGCAAAAAATCTTAAACGAGAGTTGTATAACAATACATAATCACCTACATTAAACTCACGTTTTTGTATCTTTTTGTCATGCCATCTTTTAACTTTTTCCTTAAACAGTTTGGCATTCTCATAGGCCTGGGTTCTCCATTCATCAAGTGAGCTAATGTCAAAAAGCATCTTTTCACCGGTAAGTTTGAAATCATAATTGAGCTCTTTAATGGCCCAATATGCCTTATGTTCTAGTTCGAGAAGTAAGTGACATGCTTTTCCATAAACCATTTTATACGGAGACATACCCATAGGATTTTTGTATGCAGTTCTATAAGCCCATAATGCATCATCAAGTTTCTTGGACCAGTTCTTTCTAGATCTATTAACAGTCTTTTGCAAAATTAATTTAAGCTCTCTATTACTCAGTTCTACTTGACCACTAGATTGTGGATGATATGGAGATGCAATTCTATTATTAACATCATACTTAGCAAGCATTTTACGAAAGGCACCATGAATAAAATGTGAACAACCATCAGTCATTAAGTATCTAGGGACTCCAAACCTCGGAAAAATAACTTCTTTAAGCATCTTAATAGAGGTGTTATGATCAGCACTACTAGTTGGAATAGCTTCTACCCACTTAGTAACGTAATCAACAACAACTAAAATATGTGTATACCGATTAGAGGAAGGAAACGGTCCCATATAATCAAAGCCCCAAGCATCAAATGGTTCAATAACAAGTGAATAATTCATAGGCATTTCTTGACGTATACTAATATTACCAATTCTTTGACATTCATCACAAGACAAGACAAACATACGGGCATCCTTAAAGAGAGTATGCCAATAAAAACCGGATTGCAATACCTTATGTGCAGTTCTTTCTCCAGCATGGTGTCCTCCATAAGCCTCAGAAAGACACTTGCGTAGGATCTGTTCATGTTCATGCTCAGTTACACAACGTCTAATAATACCATCTACTCCTTCTTTATAAAGGTGTGGGTCATCCCAGAAGTAATGTCTTAAATCATAGAAAACCTTTTTCTTTTGTTGGTATGTGAAACTAGGTGGTATAAATTTAGCAACAATGTAATTAGCATAATCAGCATACCATGGAGCAGTACAAGAAGCATTTATGACAACTAATTGTTCATCAGGAAAGCTATCATCAATAGGTAGTGGGTCATCAAGAACATTCTCTAACCTAGACAAGTTGTCTACAATGGGGTTCCCAGCTCCCTTTCTATCAATAATATGCAAATCAAATTCTTGTAGGAAGAGAACCCATCTAATAAGTCTAGGTTTAGCATCTTTATTTTCCATAAGATATTTAATAGCAACATGATCAATGTGAACAGTTACTTTAGAATCAACTATATAAGGTCTGAACTTATCATAAGCAAATACAACTGCTAAAAATTCCTTTTCAGTAGTAGCATAATTAATTTGGGCACTTTCTAGAGTTTTACTAGCATATTGGATAACATTTAATTTCTTATCAACTCTTTGTCCTAGAAAAGCCCCTACAGCATAATCACTAGCATCACACATTATTTCAAATGGTAGATTCCAATCAGGAGGCTGAATAATAGGTGCAGAAATCAAGGCTTTCTTAAGTATTTCAAATGCTTCTGCACAATCATCATCAAATACAAATGGAGCATCTGTTTGTAAGAGATTAGTCAGAGGCCTAGAAATTTTATAGAAGTCCTTAATGAACCTCCTATAAAACTGGCATGACCAAGGAAACTTCTTATACCTTTAATGTCCTTAGGACACGACATCTTTTCAATAGCATCAACCTTAGCTTTATCAACTTCAATACCTCTTTCAGAAATTTTATGCCCCAAGACAATACCTTCATTAACCATAAAGTGGCACTTCTCCCAATTCAAGACAAGATTAGTTTCTTCACATCTTTGCAAAACTCGACCAAGGTTGCTTAAGCAATCATCAAAAGAAGTTCCATATACAGAAAAAGCATCCATGAATACCTCAACAATCTTTTCACAAAAGTCAGAGAATATAGCAGTCATACATCTTTGAAAGGTAGCAGGTGCATTGCATAAACCAAAGGGCATACATCTATAAGCAAAGGTACCGAAAGGACAAGTACAAGTGGTCTTTTCTTGATCCTCTTTTGACACAAGTATTTGAGAGAAACCAAAATAACCATCAAGAAAGCAAAAATGTGTATGTTTGGATAGTCTTTCTAGCATTTGATCAATAAAAGGTAAAGGGTAATGATCCTTTTTAGTAGCTTTATTTAATTTGCGGAAATCAATTACCATTCTATAACCTGTGACAATTATTTGTGGGATCAATTCATCTTTATCATTAGGAACAACAGTAATACCTCCCTTCTTAGGGACACAATGGACAGGACTTACCCACAGACTATCAGCAACGGGATAAATTATACCTGCCTCGAGAAGCTTTAGTATTTCTTTTCTTACCACTTCTTTCATCTTAGGATTTAACTATGTTTGTGATCAACAACTGGTTTCGCATCTTTCTCCAATTTTATTTTGTGCTGGCATAAAGTGGGACTAATGCCCTTAAGATCATCAAGAGTATATCCAATTGCAGCATGGTGCTTCTTTAGAGTTTTCAATAATTTTTTTTCTTCATGCTCTGAAAGATTAGCACTAATAATAACAGGATATATCTTTTTCTCATCAAGATAAGCATATTTAAGAGTATCAGGTAAAGGTTTAAGCTCAAACACGGGATCACCCTTGGGTGGAGGAGGATCCCCTAGGATTTCAACAGGCAAGTTATGTTTCAAAATAGGTCCTTGTTTAAATAATACTTCATCTATTTCCCTTCTTTCATTCATAAACATATCATTTTCATGGTCTACCAAATATTGTTCTAAAGGATTACTAGGAGGCACGGCAATAGAAGCAAGACCAATAATTTCATCTTTACTAGGCAATTCTTTATAATGGAGTTGTCTACAAAATTTAGAGAAATTAAATTCATGAGACATATCACCTAAACCAATAGTAACAACATCCTTTTCGCAATCTATCTTAGCATTAACTGTGTTCAAGAAGTGTCTACCAAATATAATGGGACAAAAGCTATCTTGTGGGGAACCAAGCACAAGAAAATCAGCAGGATATTTAGTTTTCCCACACAAGACGTCAACATCTCTAACAATTCTCATTGGTGAAATAGTATCTTTATTGGCAAGTTTAATTGTGACATCAATATCTTCTAACTCAGCAGGTGCAATATCATGCATAATTTCTCTGTATAAGTCATGAGGTATAGCACTGGCACCCATATCACACAATCCATGATAACAATGATTTCCTATTTTAACAGAAATAACATGCATGCCTACCACATGTCTATGTTTATCTTTAGCACAAGGTTTAGCAATTCTAGCAGTCTCATCACATAAATGAATAACATGCCCATCAATATTAAACTCATGAGACATATCCCCCAAACCAATAGTAACAACATCCTTTTTGCAATCTATCCTAGCATTAACAGTATTCAAGAAGGGTCTACCAAATATAATGGGACAAAAGTTATCTTGTAGGGAACCAAGGACAAGAAAATCAGCATGATATTTAACTTACCCACACAAGACTTCAACATCTCTAACAATCCCAACTGGTGAAATAGCGTCTCTATTGGCAAGTTTAATTGTAACATCAATCTCTTCTATCTCAGCAGGTGCAATATCATGCATAATTTCTTTGTATAAGGAATGAGGTATTGCACTTGCACTAGCACTCATATCACATAAGCCATGATAGCAATGATCTCCTATTTTGACAGAAATAACAGGCATGACTACAACATGTCTATGCTTATTTTTAGTATCAGGTCTAGCAATTCTAGCAGCTTCATCATAGAAGTAAATAACATGCCCATTTATATTATCGGCCAAGAGATTGTTAGCCATAGCAATACTAGGTTCAACTTTAATTTGCTCAGGGGGTGTAGGTGTTCTAGTATTACTCTTATGAACCACAGTTGAAGCCTTAGCATGATCCTTTATTCTAACAGGGAAACGTGGTTTCTCAGTATAAGCAGTGGGAACAATAGAATCAACATTATAAGTGATAGTCTTTTCTTCAACTTCAATAGGTGCAACTACTTTTACTTCAATGGGAGGATTATATTTAAACCACTTCTCCTTAGGGAGATCAACATGAGTAGCAAAGGATTCACAAAAAGAAGCTACTATCTCAGAGTGAAGTCCATATTTAGTGCTAAATTTACGGAAAACATCGGTATCCATAAAAGATTTAACACAATCAAACTTAGGTGTTATACATGACTCCTTACCTTCGTCGAGGTCCCAATCTCAGAGTTGCGTTTAATTCTTTCTAATAAATCCCATTTGAATTCAATTGTCTTCATCATAAAAGATCTAGTACAAGAAGTATCGAGCATGGAGCGATTATTGAGAGAGAGTCGAGCACAAAAATTTTGAATAATAATTTCTATGAAGAGCTCATGATTGGGGCATGAATATATCATTGACTTAAGCCTCCCCCAAGCTTGAGAGATGCTTTATCCTTCGCGAGGCCAAAAATTATATATATAATTACGATCACGATGAACAAGATGCATAGGACAAAACTTCTGATGAAATTCCAATTTCAATCGGTTGTAGTTCCATGATCCCATATCATCACATAGCCTAAACCATGGCAATGCCTTTCCCTTCAAAGATAAATGGAAGAACTTCTTCTTGATAATATCCTCGGGCATACCTGCAAGCTTAAATAATCCACAAACTTCATCCACATAGATTACATGCAAATCGGGATGTAATGTTCCATCACCTGTGAAAGGATTAGCTAGCAGTTTCTCTATCATACCCGTAGGAATTTCAAAGTAAACATTTTCAGTAGGTTCAGTAGGTTGAGGAGCAACTCTTTTCTCTACTGGTCGGGGTGAAGATACCCTGAACAAGCTCCTCAAAGGATTATGTTCCATAGTAACAAATGACAGTAAATTTCAGCACACTATATAAATTTTTCCTTACCAAATTCCACTCACCAAAGGCGCTTCACTCCCCGGCAAAGGCGCTAGAAAAGAGTCTTGATGACCCACAAGTATAGGGGATTTATCATAGTCCTTTCGATAAGTAAGAGTGTCGAACCCAATGAGGAGCAGAAGGAAATGATAAGCAGTTTGCGGTAAGGTATTCTCTGCAAGCATTAAAATTATCGGTAACATATAGTTTTGTGATAAGGTAATTTGTAATGGCTAACAAGTAATGAAAGTAAATAAGGTGCATCAAGATGGCCCAATCCTTTTTGTAGCAAATGACAAGCCTAGAAAAACTCTTATATAAAGGAAAACGCTCCCGAGGACACATGGGAATTATCGTCAAGCTAGTTTTCATCACGTTCATATGATTTGCGTTCGGTACTTTGATAATTTGATATGTGGGTGGACTAGTGCTTGGGTGTTGCGCTTCCTTGGACAAGCATCCCACTTATGATTAACCCCTCTTGCAAGCATCCGCAACTACAAAAGAAGTATTAAGGTAGACCTAACCATAACATGAAACATATGGATCCAAATCAGCCCCTGACGAAGCAACTCATAAGCTAGGGTTTAAGCTTCTATCACTCTAGCAACCCATCATCTACTTATTACTTCCCAATGCCTTCCCCTAGGCCCCAAAAATGGTGAAGTGTCATGTAGTCGACGTTCACATGACACCACTAGAGGAGAGACAACATACATCTCATCAAAATATCGAACGAATACTAAATTCACATGACTACTTATAGCAAGACTTCTCCCATTTCCTCAGGAACAAACATAACTACTCACAAATCATATTCATGTTCATAATCAGAGGGGTATTAATATGCATAAAGGATCTGAACATATGATCTTCCACCGAATAAACCAACTAGCATCAACTACAAAGAGTAATCAGCACTACTGGCAACCAACAGGTACCAATCTGAGGCTTTGGGACAAAGATTGGATACAAGAGATGAACTAGGGTTTGAGATGAGATGGTGCTGGTGAAGATGTTGATGGAGACTAGGCCCCTCCTGATAAGAGGATCGATGGTGATGATTTCCCCCTCCCAGAGGGAAGTTATCCCCGGCAGAACAGCTCCGCCGGAGCCCTAGATTGGGTCCGCCAAGTTTCCGCCTCGTGGCGGCAGAGTTTCGTCCCGTGAGCTAGCTTATGATTTTTTCCCGGACGAAAGAACTCATATAGCATAAGATGGGCACCGGAGGCCTGCCAGGGGGCGCACGAGGCAGGGGGCGCGCCCAGGGGGGTAAGGCACGCCCCCACCCTCATGGATGGTGGGTGGCCCCCCTCTGGTACTTCCTTCGCCCAACATTTTTTATATATTCGGATACGTGCTCCCATGAAGTTTCAGGACTTTTGGAGTTGTGCAGAATAGGTCTCTAATATTTGCTCCTTTTCCAGCCCAGAATTCCAGCTGCCGGCATTCCCCCTCTTCATGTAAACCTTGTAAAATAAGAGAGAATAGGCATAAGTATTGTGACATAATGTGTAATAATAGCCCATAATGCAATCAATATCGATATAAAAGCATGATGCAAAATGGATGTATCAGCATCGCACATGTGCCGGACTGGAAGCATAGACGTATGTGCCAAGAGCGAACGTTCATGTGGCCGGACGAGGACATCGGTTCCTCTGAGTGGGGGTGTATGTGATAGCCTGGTATATTAGGGATGATAGACTACTCATATCAATAAGGAATTCCTTCTTTTCTGGGAGCCGATTCGGTAAGAACTCTAAAGTTAAGTGTGCTCGGCTTGGAGTAATTTCAGGATGGGTGACCAACCAGGAAGTTGCTCCCGGGTGCGCACGAGTGAGGACAAAGTGCGCACAAAAGACTAGTATTGATCTGTGGGGCCAGTCTAGATCCCGCCAGGAGTAACGACCACTGGCGGGTGTGTCCGGGGCGTTACACAATGTGACTAATGAGTTAGTTGCGGGATGATGCATTACGGAATGAGTAAAGAGACTTGCCAGTAACGAGATTGAACTAGGTATAAAGATACCTACGATCGAATCTCGGGCAAGTAACATACCGATGACAAAGGGAATGACGTATGTTGTCATTGCGGTTTGACTGATAAAGATCTTCGTAAAATATGTAGGAACCAATATGAGCATCCAGGTTCCGCTATTGGTTATTGATCGGAGATGTGTCTCGGTAATGTCTACATTGTTCTCTAACCCGTATGGTCCGCACGCTTAACGTTCAATGACGATTTGTATTATGAGTTATGTGTTTTGGTTACCGAAGATTGTTCGGAGTCCCGGATGAGTTCACAGACATGACGAGGAGTCTCGAAATGGTCGAGAGGTAAAAATTGATATATAGGACGATAGTATTCGGACACTGGAAGTGTTTCGGAATGTATCGGGTACATATCGGAGTACTGGGGGGTTACCGGAACCCTCGGGGGAAAGATATGGGCCATATGGGCCCTAGAGGGGAGGCAAGGCAGCCCACAAGGAAGTGGCGCCCCCCTCCCATGGGGAGTCCTAATTGGACAAGGGGAGGGGTGCGGCCCCCCTTTCCTTCTCCTCCTCCTACTCCTTCCCCCTTTCCCCTTCCGGTAAAAGGAAAGTGGGCGAATTGGACTAGGGGTCCAAGTGGGACTCCTCCCACTTGGCGCGCCCTAGGCCGGCCTCCTCCCCTCTCCCTCCTTTATATACGGGGGCATGGGCACCTTTGAGCACATCAATTGTTTCTTAGCCATGTGCGGTGCCCCCCTCCATAGTTTACTCCTCTGGTCATATTGTCGTAGTGCTTAGGAGAAGCCCTACGCGTATCACATCACCATCACCGTCACCACACCATCATGCTGACGAAAGTCTCCCTCGACACTTTGCTGGATCAAGAGTTCGAGGGACGTCATTGAGCTGAATGTGTGCAAAACTTGGAGGTGTCGTACGTTCGGTGCTTGATCGGCTGAATCGAGAAGACGTTCGACTACATCAACCGTGTTGAGCTAATGCTTTCGCTTTCAGTCTACGTGGGTACGTGGACACACTCTTGACCTCCCGTTGCTATGCATCTCCTAGAAAGATCTTGTGTGATCGTAGGATTTTTTTTGAAATTGCATGCTACGTTCCCCAATAGTGGCATCCGAGCCAAGTCTATGGATAGATGATATGCACGAGTAGAACAGAAAGATTTGTGTGCGATCATAGTGATACTGATTACCTCCAACGTCTTATTTTGATTCGGCGGTATTGTTGGATGAAGCGGCCTGGACCAACCTTACATGACCACGTTCATGAGACCGGTTCCACCGACAGACATGCAACTTGTTTTGCATAAAGGTGGCTGGCGGGTGTCTGTTTCTCCAACTTTAGTTGAATCGAATTTGACTACGGTCGGTCCTTGTTGATGGTTAAAACAGCAAACTTGACGAAACATCATTATGGTTTTGATGCATAGGTAAGAACGGCTCTTACTAGAAGCCCATAGCAGCCACGTAAAACTTGCAAAACAAAGTAGAGGACATCTAACTTGTTTTTGCAGGGCATGTTGTGATGTGATATGGTCAAGACATGATGTGATATACGCTATTGTATGAGATGATCATGTTTTGTAAAAGTTATCGGCAACTGGCAGGAGCCTTATGGTTGTCACTTTATTGTATTAAATGCAATCGCCATGTAATTGCTTTACTTTATCACTATGCGTTAGCGATAGTTGTAGAAGCAATAGTTGGCGAGACAGCACAAAACGCTACGATGGAGATCAAGGTGTCAAGCCAGTGATGATGGAGATCATGACGGTGCTTTGAAGATGGAGATCAAAGGCACAAGATGATGATGGCCATATCATGTCACATATATTGATTGCATGTGATGTTTATCTATTATGCATCTTATTTTGCTTAGTACAGCGGTAGCATTATAAGATGATCCCTCACTAAAATTTCAAGGTATAAGTGTTCTCCCTGAGTATGCACCATTGCGACATTTCACCGTGCTGACACACCACGTGATGATTGGGTGTGATAAGGTCTACGTTCACATACAACGGGTGCAAGACAGTTTTGCACGTGCGAAATACTCGGGTTAAACTTGACGAGCCTAGCATGTACAGACATGGCCTCGGAACACTGAGACCGAAAGGTCGAACGTGAATCATATAGTAGATATGATCAACATAGAGATGTTCACCATTGAAAACTACTCCATCTCACGTGATGATAGGACATGGTTTAGTTGATCTGGATCACGTGGTCATTTAGATGCCTCGAGGGATGTCTATCTAAGTGGGAGTTCTTAAGTAATAGGATTAATTGATTTGTTGGGTACACCTTCTATCGGGTACATATCGGAGTACCGGGGGGGGGGGGTACCGGAACCCCCGAGGGAAAGATATGGGCCATATGGGACATAGAGGGGAGGCAAGGCAGCCCATAAGGAGGTGCCCCCCCCCCATGGGGAGTCTGAATTGGACAAGGGGAGGGGCGCGGCCCCCCTTTCCTTCTCCTCCTCCTACTCCTTCCCCCTTTCCCCTTCCGGTAAAAGGAAAGGGGGCGAATTGGACTAGGGGTCCAAGTGGGACTCCTCCCACTTGGCGCGCCCTATGCCGGCCTCCTCCCCTCTCCCTTCTTTATATACGGGGGCAGGGGGCACCTCTGAGCACATCAATTGTTTCTTAGCCGTGTGTGGTGCCCCCCCTCCACAGTTTACTCCTCCGGACATATTTTCGTAGTGCTTAGGCGAAGCCCTGCGCTGATCACATCACCTTCACCGTCACCACGCCGTCGTGCTGACGAAATTCTCCCTTGGCACTTTGCTGGATCAAGAGTTCGAGGGACGTCATCGAGCTGAACGTGTGCAGAACTCGGAGGTGTCGTACATTCGGTGCTTGATCGTTGAATCGAGAAGACGTTTGACTACATCAACCGCGTTAAGCTAACGCTTCCTCTTTCGGTCTACGAGGGTACGTGGACACACTCTCCCCCTCTTGTTGCTATGCATCTCCTAGATAGATCTTGTGTGATCGTAGGAAATTTTTTCAAATTGCATGTTACGCTCCCCAACAATGTGTTACTCTGTTCTATGAACTTAATACTCTAGATGCAGGCAGGAGTCGGTCGATGTGTGGAGTAATAGTAGTAGATGCAGGTAGGAGTCGGTCTACTTGATACAGACGTGATGCCTACATTCATGAGCATTCCTTAGATATTGTCATAACTTTGCGCTTTCTATCAATTGCTCGCCAGTAATTTGTTCACCCACCGTAATAATTTCTATCTTGAGAGAAGCCTCTAGTGAAACCTATGGCCCCCGGGTCTATTTTCCATCATATAAGTTTCTGATCTACAATTTTAGTTTCCGATCTACTTCCTTTGCAATACTTTACTTTATGTTCTACAAACCAAAATACCAAAAATATTTACTTTACCGTTTAACCATTTCTATGAGATCTCACTTTGCAAATAACCGTGAAGGGGTTGATAACCCCTTTATCGCGTCGGGTGCAAGTTGGTGTTTGTTTGTGCAGGTATTCAGTGACTTGTGCATTGTATCCTACTGGATTGATACCTTGGTTCTCAAAAGCTGAGGGAAATACTTACTCTACTTTATTGCATCACCATTTCCTCTTCAAGGGAAAAACCAACGCAAGCTCAAGAAGTAGCACGGCTATGATGGGGCGCTGCATGGCGCGAGGCTGCCGGGTCAGGGCGATGCAGGAATCCCGGTCGGAGCAGGGCGGAGGCGGCAGGTGTAGATGGACAGGTGGGCCGGCACACGGACGACGGCCGTGAGGAGCCGCCTGTCGCGTGAGGCCGCCGGGTTGGAGGAGAGTCTGGCCGGTCACGCCAGTGTTGGAGTAGAGGCGCGTTGGGATTGATGGCGGCGGCGGGCGACACAAACCGATCTTAGATCGGAAAACCAAAAAGAAAACACCGATCAAGATGAACGGTGGGAGAGAGCAAAACCCAAAGCAAGGGTTCGGGAAAAAGACTCTCTAGGGTAGCTGGTCAACACGACCGGCAGAGGAATCCTAGGTACAGGTAGCGCGGCCCCCGATGGCGCTCATGGCTGTCGAACGCCCCGGGGGTGGCACGCGGGGCAGAAGCGACGGGCGACGGCTAGGGTTTGGATCGGTTAGGCTGATACCATGTTTGAAGGGATAGAGAGGGATTGAGGGAATCGTTGTTTTATTGTTTGAGACTCATGGGCATATATATAGGAGTACATGGCCATCTTGGAGTACAAGTCAAGGCAGGAACAAATCCTACGCTATCCTATGTTTCCTAAATAAACATTATACTCAACAGTATATTTTTAAGCAGCTACGGTCGAGTTCATGTAGCTCACAAGAAAATCCACTGAGGCACTGATACATCTCCAACGTATCTATAACTTTTGATTGTTCCATGCTATTATATTATCTATTTTGGATGTTTAATGGGCTTTAATATGCTCTTTTATATTATTTTTTAGACTAACCTATTAACCAGAGGCCCAGTGCCAGTTTCTGTTTTTTTTTTGCATATTTCAGTGTTTCGCAGAAAAGGAATACCAAACGGAATCCAAACAGAATGAAACCTTCGCGATGATCTTTCTTGGACCGAAAGCAAACCAGGAGACTTGGAGTCAAAGTCTGGAACTCCATGAGGCGCCCACGAGATAGGAGGGTGCACCCCCACCCTCGTGGGCCCAACGGAGCTCCACCAACGTACTTCTTTCGCCTATATATACTCTTATACCCTAAAAACAAAAGGGGGAGCCACGAAACCACTTTTCCACCGCCGCAACCTTCTGTACCCGTGAGATCCCATCTTAGGGCCTTTTTTGGCGATCTGCCGAAGGGGGAATCGATCACGGAGGGCTTCTACATCAACACCATAGCCTCTCCGATGAAGCGGGAGTAGTTTACCACAGAACTTTGGGTCCATAGTTATTAGCTAGATGGCTTCTTCTCTCTCTTTGATCTTCAATACAAAGTTCTCCTCGATGTTCTTGGAGATCTATTCGATGTAATACTCTTTTGCGGTGTGTTTTCTGAGATCCGATGAATTGTGGGTTTATGAACTTGATTATCTATGAATATTATTTGGTTCTTCTCTGAATTCTTATATGCATGAATTGATATCTTTGCAAGTCTCTTGGAATTATCGGTTTAGTTTGGCCTACTAGATTGATCTTTCTTGCAATGGGAGAAGTGCTTAGCTTTGGGTTCAATCTTGCAGTGTCCTTTCCGAGTGACAGTAGGAGCAACAAGGAATGTATAGTATTGTTGCCATCAAGGATAAAAAGATGGGGTTTATATCATATTGCTTGAGTTTATCCTCTACATCATATCATCTTGCTTAATGCGTTACTCTGTTCTTATGAACTTAATACCCTAGATGCATGATGGATAGCGGTCGATGTGTGGAGTAATAGTAATAGATGCAGAATCGTTTCGATCTACTTGATAGAGACATGATGCCTATGTTCATGATCATTGCCTTAGATATCTTCATAACTGTGCACTTTTCTATCAATTGGTCGGCAGTAATTTGTTCACCCACCGTAATACATGCTATCATGAGAGAAGCCACTAGTGAAACCTATGGCCCCGGGTCTCTTTCTTATTATATTGCATCTCTTTTATTATCGCATCTCGTTTACTATTTTGCAATATTTACTTTCCAATCTATAAAACAAAATACCAAACATATTTTATCTTATTATCTCTATCAGATCTCACTTTCGCAAGTGACCGTGAAGGGATTGACAACCCCTTTATTGTGTTGGTTGCGAGGTTCTTGATTGTTTGTGCAGCTACTAGGTGACTTGTGCATTGTCTCCTACAGGAGTGATACCTTGGTTCTCAAAAACCGAGGGAAATACTTACGCTACTTTGCTGCATCACCCTTTCCTCTTCAAGGGAAAACCAACGCATGCTCAAGAGGTGGCAAGAAGGATTTCTGGCGCAGTTGCCGGGGAGATCTACGGCAAGTTAAGACATACCAAGTACCCATCATAAACTCTTCTCCCTCGCATTACATTATTTCCCATTTGCCTCTTGTTTTCCCGTCCCCCACTTCACCTTTGCTTTTCTATTGCCGTGGCCAAACCAAAAGGGGCTAGGGGTTTTCTCCCAGGTTTTAATACTTTGGATAGTCGCTCTGTCCTTTCTAAGCTCAGAAAAAATGATGCTATGGAAAGACCTACCGGGATTATCGATGAGAGCTTGAATAATTTTGATGAAGATTGAAGGAAATATGCCCTAGAGGCAATAATAAATTTGTTATTTATATTTCCTTATATCATGATAAATGTTTATTATTCATGCTAGAATTGTATTAACCGGAAACTTAGTACATGTGTGAATACATAGACAAACATAATGTCACTAGTATGTCTCTACTTTACTAGCTCGTTAATCAAAGATGGTTAAGTTTCCTAGCCATGGACAAGAGTTGTCATTTGATGAATGGGGTCACATCATTACAAAATGATGTGATTGACTTGACCCATCCGTTAGCTTAGCACTATGATCGTTTTGTTTATTGCTATTGCTTTCTCCATGACTTATACATGTTCCTATGACTATGAGATTATGCAACTCCCGAATACCGGAGGAACGCTTAGTGTGCTATCAAATGTCACAACATAACTGGGTGACTATAAAGATGCTCTACAGGTGTCTCCGATGGTGTTTGTTGAGTTGGCATAGATCGAGATTAGGATTTGTCACTCCATGTATCGGAGAGGTATCTCTGGGCCCTCTCGGTAATGCACATCACTATAAGCCTTGCAAGCAATGTGACTAATGAGTTAGTTGCGGGATGATGCATTATAAAACGAGTAAAGAGACTTGCCGATAATGAGATTGAACTAGGCATTGAGATACCAACGATCGAATCTCGGGCAAGTAACATACCGATGACAAAGGGAATAACGTATGTTGTTATGCAGTTTGACCAATAAAGATCTTCGTAGAATATGTAGGAACCAATATGAGCATCCATGTTCCGCTATTGGTTATTGACCGGAAGTGAGTCTCGGTCATGTCAACATAGTTCTTGAACCTGTAGGGTCCGCATGCTTAACGTTCGGTGACGATCGGTATTATGAATTTATGTGTTTTGATGTACCAAAGGTAGTTCGGAGTCTCGGATGTGGTCAGGGACATGATGAGGAGTCTCGAAATGGTAGAGACATAAATATCAATATATTGGAAGGCAATGTTTGGACACCAGAATGGTTCCGGATGAGTTCGGGCATTTTCGAGAGTACCGGGAGGTTACCGGAACCCCCTGGGGGATTAATGGGCCTACACGGGTTTTAGTGGAAGAGAGAGGAGAAGGCCAAAAGGAGGGGCGCGCCCCCCTAGCCCAATCTGAATTGGGAGGTGGGCCGGCCCCCTTTCCTTCACTCCCTCTCTCCCTTCCTTCCCCCTCCTAGTAGGAGTAGGAAAGGGGGGAACCTACTCCTAGTAGGAGTAGGATTCCCGTGCCCAAGGTGGCCGGCCGGCCCCCTCCTCCACCCCTTTATATACGGGGGAGGAGGGCACCCATAGAGACACAAGTTGATTGTTTAGCAATGTGCGGTGCCCCCTCCACAAATTTCCACCTCGGTCATATCATTGTAGTGCTTAGGCGAAGCCCTGTGTCGGTAACTTCGTCATCACCGTCATCACGCCAGCGTGCTGACGAAACTCTCCCTCGGCCTCAACTGAATCAAGAGTATGAGGGACTTCACCGAGCTGAACGTGTGCAGATCGCGGAGGTGTCGTACGTTCGGTACTTGATCGGTTGGATCGCAAAGATGTTCGACTACATCAACCGCGTTTCATAACGCTTCCGCTTTCGATCTACGAGGGTACGTGGACATACTCTTCCCCTCTCGTTGCTATGCATCACCTAGATGGATCTTGCGTGTGCGTAGGAATTTTTTTGAAATTACTGCGTTCTCCAACAGTGGCATCCGAGCCAGGTCTATGCGTAGATGTTATATGCACGAGTAGAACACAAAGGAGTTGTGGGAGTGGGTATATACATATTGCTTGCTGTCACTAGTTGATTCTTGATTCAGCGGTATTGTTGGATGAAGCGGCTCAAACCGACATTACGGGTACGCTTACGCGAGACTGGTTCTACCGATGTGCTTCGCACACAGGTGGCTAGTGGATGTCAGTTTCTCCAACTTTAGTTGAATGGAATTCAATGAACATGGTTCTTTGTGAAGATCAAAAAGCAATCACTATACCGCATTGTGGTTTTTGATGCGTAGGTAAGAACGGTTCTTGCTAAGCGCGTAGCAGCCACGTAAAACTTGCAACGACAAAGTAGATGACGTCCAACTTGATTTTGCAGGGCATGTTGTGATGTGATATGGTCAAGACGTGATTATATAAATTATTGTATGAGATGATCATGTTTTGTAACACACTTATCGGCAACTGGCAGGAGCCATATGGTTGTTCGTTTATTGTATGAAATGCAATCACCATGTAATTGCTTTACTTTATCACTAAGTGGTAGCGATAGTCGTGGAAGCAATAGTTGGCGAGACGATAACAATGCTTCGATGGAGATCAAGGTGTCAAGACGGTGATGATGGTGATCATGACGGGGCTTTGGAGATGGAGATCAAAGGCACAAGATGATGATGGCCATATCATATCACTTATATTGATTGCATGTGATGTTTATCCTTTATGCATCTTATTTTTCTTAGTTCGGTGGTAGCATTATAAGATGATCTCTCACTAAATTTCACGGTATAAGTGTTCTCCCTGAGTATGTACCATTGCTACAGTTCGTCGTGCCGAGACACCACGTGATGATCAGGTGTGATAAGCTCTCCATTCACATATAACGGGTGCAAGCCAGTTTTGCACAAGCAAAATACTCAGGTTAAACTTGATGAGCCTAGCATATGTAGATATGGCCTCGGAACACTAAGACCGAAAGGTCGAGCGTGAATCATATAGTAGATATGATCAACATAGTGATGTTCACCATTGAAAACTACTCCATATCACGTGATGATCGGACATGGTTTAGTTGATATGGATCACGTGATCACTTAGATGATTAGAGGGATGTCTATCTAAGTGGGAGTTCTTAAGTAATATGATTAATTGAACTTTAATTTATCATGAACTTAGCACCTGATAGTATTTTGCATGTCTATGTTGTTGTAGATTAATGGCCTGTGTTGTTGTTCCGTTGAATTTTAATGCGTTCCTAGATAAAGCTAAGTTGAAAGATAATGGCAGCAATTACATGGACTAGGTCTGTAACTTGAGGATTATCCTCATTGCTGCGCAGAAGAATAACTCCCGGAAGCACCGCTAGGTGCCAAACCCGCTGCTGGAGCAACGCCAGATGTTATGAACACCTGGCAGAGCAAAGCTGATGACTACTCGATAGTTCAGTATGCCATGCTTTACGGCTTAGAACCGGGACTCCAATGACGTTTCAAACGACATGGAGCATATGAGATGTTCCAGGAGTTGAAGTTAATATTTCAAGCAAATGCATGGATTGAGAGATATGAAGTCTCCATTAAGTTCTACAGCTGCAAAATGCAGGAGAATAGTTCTGTTAGTGAGCATATACTCAGAATGTCTGGGTACCACAATCACTTGACTCAGCTGGGAGTTAATCTTCCAGTTGATAGTGTCATTGACAGAGTTCTTCAATCACTGCCACCAAGCTACAAGAGCTTCGTGATGAACTATAATATGCAAGGGGTAGATAAGACGATTCCCGAGCTCTTCGCAATGCTAAAGGTTGCGGAGGTATAAATCAAGAAGGAGCATCAAGTGTTGATGGTCAACAAGACCACTAGTTTCAAGAAAAAGGGTAAAGGGAAGAAGGGGAACTTCAAAAAGAACGGCAAACAAGTTGCTGCTCAAGTGAAGAAGCCCAAGTCTGGACCTAAGCCTGAGGCTGAGTGCTTCTACTGCAAAAGGACTAGTCATTGAAAGCAGAACTGCCCCAAGTACTTGGCGGAGAAGAAGGATGGCAAAGTGAAAGGTGTATTTGATATACATGTTATTGATGTGTACCTTACTAATGCTCGCAATAGCGCCTGGGTATTTGATACTGGTTTTGTTGCTAATATTTGCTACTCGAAACAGGGGCTACATATTAAGCGACGATTGGCTAAGGCCGAGGTGACGATGCGCGTGGGAAATGGTTCCAAAGTCGATGTGATCGCCGTCGGCACGCTACCTCTACATCTACCTTCGGGATAAGTTTTAGACCTAGATAATTGTTATTTGGTGCCAGTGTTAATCATGAACATTATATCTGGATCTTGTTTGAGGCGAGATGGTTATTCATTTAAATCAGAGAATAATGGTTGTTCTATTAATATGAATAATATATTTTATGGTCATGCACCCTTGATGGGTGGTCTATTTTTACTAAATCTTGATAGTAGTGATACACATGTTCATAGTATTGAAGACAAAAGATATAAGTTCAATAATGATAGTGCAACTTATTTGTGGCACCGCCGTTTAGGTCATATTGGTGTAAAGTTCATGAAGAAACTCCATGCTGATGGGCTTTTGGAATCACTTGATGTTGCGAACCATGCCTCATGGGCAAGATGTCTAAGACTCCGTTCTCCGGGAAAATGGAGCGAGCAACAGACTTGTTGGAAATAATACATATTGATGTATGCGGTCGGATGAGTGTTGATGCTCGCGGCGGGTATCGTTATTTTCTGACCTTCACAGATGATTTGAGCAGATATGGTTATATCTACTTGATGAAACATAAGTCTGAAACATTTGAAAAGTTCAAAGAATTTCAGAGCGAAGTGGAAAATCATCGTAATAAGAAAATAAAGTTTCTACGATCTGATCATGGAGGAGAATATTTGAGTTACGAGTTTAGTCTACATTTGAAACAATGCGGAATAGTTTCGCAACTCATGCCACCTGGAATACCACAGCGTAATGGTGTGTCTGAATGTCGTAACCACACTTTATTAGATATGGTGCGATCTATGATGTCTCTTATTGATTTACCGCTATCGTTTCGGGGTTATGCTTTAGAGACGGTTGCATTCACATTAAATAGGACACCATCAAAATCCATTGAGACGACACCTTATGAACCGTGGTTTGTAAGAAACCCACGTTGTCGTTTCTTAAAGTTTGGGGCTGCGATGCTTATGTGAAAAAGCTTCAACCTAATAAGCTCGAACCCGAATCAGAGAAATGTGTCTTCATAGGATACCCAAAGGAGACTGTTGGGTACACCTTCTATCACAGATCCAAAGGCAAGATATTTGTTGGATCCTTTCTAGAGAAGGAGTTTCTCTCGAAAGAAGTGAGTGGGAGGAAAGTAGAACTTGACTAGGTAATTGTACCTACTACTTTACTGGAAAGTAGTTCATCACAGAAATCAGTTCTAGTGATTCCTACACCAGTAAGTGAGGAAGCTAATGATGATGATCATGAAATTTCTGATCAAGTTACTACCGAACCTCGTAGGTCAACCAGAGTAAGATCCGCACCAGAGTGGTACGGTAATCCTGTTCTAGAAGTCATGTTACTTGACCATGACGAACCTACGAACTATGAGGAAGCGATGATGAGCCCAGATTCCGCAAAATGGCTTGAAGCCATGAAATCTGAGATGGGATCCATGTATGAGAACAAAGTATGGACTTTGGTTGACTTGCCCGATGAGTGGCAAGCCATAGAGAATAAATGGATCTTCAAGAAGAAGACTAACGCTGATGGTAATATTACTGTCTACAAAGCTCGACTTGTTGCGAAAGGTTTTTGACAAGTTCAAGGAGTCGACTACGATGAGACCTTCTCACCCGTAGCGATCCTTAAGTCCGTCCGAATCATGTTAGCAATTGCCACATTTTATGATTATGAAATTTGGCAAATGGATGTCAAAACTGCATTCCTTAATGGATATCTTAAAGAAGAGTTGTATATGATGCAACCAGAAGGTTTTTACGATCCAAGAGGTGCTAACAAAGTGTGCAAGCTCCAGCGATCCATTTATGGACTGGTGCAAGCCTCTTAGAGTTGGAATATAAGCTTTGATAGTGTGATCAAAGCATATGGTTTTATACAAACTTTTGGAGAAGCCTGTATTTACAAGAAAGTGAGTGGGAGCTCTGTAGCATTTCTGATATTATATGTAGATGACATATTATTGATCAGAAATGATATTGAATTTCTGAATAGCATAAAAGCATACTTGAATAAGAATTTTTCAATGAAAGACCTTGGCGAAGCTGCTTATATATTGGGCATCAAGATCTATAGAGATAGATCAAGCCACTTAACTGGACTTTCACAAAGCACATACCTTGATAAAGTTTTGAAGAAGTTCAAAATGGATCAAGCAAAGAAAGGGTTCTTGCTTGTGTTACAATGTGTGAAGTTGAGTCCGGCTCAATGCCCGACCACTGCAGAAGATAGAGAGAAAATGAAAGTCATTCCCTATGCTTCAGCCATAGGTTCTATCATGTATGCAATGCTGTGTACTATTCCTGATGTGTGCCTTGCTATTAGTTTAGCAGGGAGGTACCAAAGTAATCCAGGAGTGGATCACTGGACAGCGGTCAAGAACATCCTGAAATACACGAAAAGGACTAAGGATATGTTTCTCGTTTATGGAGGTGAGAAAGAGCTCGTTGTAAATAGTTACGTTGATGCGAGCTTTGACACTAATCTGGATGACTCTAAGTCACAAACCGGATACGTATTTTTATTGAATGGTGGAGCTGTCAGTTGGTGCAGTTCCAAGCAGAGCGTCGTGGCAGGATCTACGTGTGAAGCGGAGTACATAACTGCTTCGGAAGTAGCAAATGAAGGAGTCTGGATGAAGGATTTCATATCTGATCTAGGTGTCATACCTAGTACATCGGGTCCAATGAAAATCTTTTGTGACAATACTGGTGCAATTGCCTTGGCAAAGGAATCCAGATTTCACAAGAGAACCAAGTACATCAAGAGACGCTTCAATTCCATCCGCAACCAAGTCAAGGTGGGAGAAATAGAGATTTGCAAGATACATACAGATCTGAATGTTGCAGACCCGTTGAATAAGCCTCTCTCACGAGCAAAACATGATCAACACCAAGACTCCATGGGTGTTAGAATCATTACAATGTAATCTAGATTATTGACTCTAGTGCAAGTGGGAGACTGAAGGAAATATGCCCTAGAGGCAATAGTAAAGTTGTTATTTATATTTCCTTATATGATGATAAATGTTTATTATTCATGCTAGAATTGTATTAACCGGAAACTTAGTACATGTGTGAATACATAGACAAATAGAATGTCACTAGTCTGCCTCTACTTGACTAGCTCGTTAATCAAAGATGGTTAAGTTTCCTAGCCATGGACAAGAGTTGTCATTTGATGAATGGGATCACATCATTAGAGAATGATGTGATTGACTTGATCCATCCGTTAGCTTAGCACTATGACCGTTTAGTTTATTGATATTGCTTTCTCCATGACTTATATATGTTCCTATGACTATGAGATTATGCAACTCCTGAATACCGAAGGAACACTTAGTGTGCTATCAAACGTCACAACGTAACTAGGTGACTATAAAGATGCTCTACAGGTGTCTCCGATGGTGTTTGTTGAGTTAGCATAGATCGAGATAGGATTTGTCACTCCGTGTATCGAAGAGGTATCTCTGGGCCCTCTAGGTAATGCACATCACTATAAGCCTTGCAAGCAATGTGACTAATGAGTTAGTTGCAGGATGATGCATTACAGAACGAGTTAAGAGACTTGCCGGTAACGAGATTGAACTAGGTATTGAGATACCGATGATCGAATCTCGGGCAAGTAACATACCGATGACAAAGGGGACAACGTATGTTGTTATGCGGTTTGACCAATAAAGATCTTGGTAGAATATGTAGGAACCAATATGAGTATCCAGGTTCCGCTATTGGTTATTGACCGGAAGTGAGTCTTAGTCATGTATACATAGTTCTTGAACCCGTAGGGTCCGCATGCTTAACGTTCGATGACGATCTGTATTATGAGTTTATGTGTTTTGATGTACCAAAGGTAGTTTGGAGTCCCGGATGTGATCACGGACATGACGAGGAGTCTCTAAATGGTCGATACATAAAGATCGATATATTGGAAGGCTATGTTTGGACACCGGAATGGTTCTGGATGAGTTCGGGCATTTTCCGGAGTACCGGGAGGTTACCGGAACCCCCAGGCGGCTTAATGGGCCTACATGGGCTTTAGTGGAATGAGAAGGACAAAAGGAGGGGGGGCTAGCCCAATCCAAATTGGGAGGGGGCGGCCGCCCTTTCCGTCCTCCCCTCTCTCCCTTCTTTCCCCCTCCTAGTAGGACTAGGAAAGGGGGGAACCTACTCCTAGTAGGAGTAGGATTCCCCCCTTGGGGCGCGTCGAAGGTGGCCGGCTGGCCCCGTCCTCCACCCCTTTATATACGGGGGAGGGGCCACCCATAGAGACACAAGTTTATTGTTTAGCCATGTGCGGTGCCCCCCTCCAAAGATTTCCACCTCGGTCATATCATTGTAGTGCTTAGGCGAAGCCCTGCGTCGGTAACTTCCTCATCACCGTCATCACGTCGTCGTGCTGACGAAACTCTCCCTCGGCTTCAACAGGATCAAGAGTACGAGGGACGTCACCGAGTTGAGCGTGTGTAGATCCCGGAGGTGTCGTACGTTCGGTACTTGATCGGTTGGATCGCAAAGACGTTCGACTACATCAACCGCGTTTCACAACGCTTCCGCTTTCGGTCTACAAGGGTACGTGGACATACTCTTCCCCTCTCGTTGCTATGCATCACCTAGATGGATCTTGCATGTGCGTAGGAATTTTTTTGAAATTACTGCATTCTCTAACAAAGATGATCCTGGAATTTTTTGTTATTTGCTTGATGAATCTTTGAAAGATGCTTGGGATAGGCTATTAAGGATCGGAGCCAGCTATGTGCCCCAATATCAAATTGAGATCTTCTTAAAAAGTTTTTATGTTGGCTTACCTTCTTCTTTCAAGCAAGTTTTGGATTCTATTTTTGAAGAAGGTTTTCTTGAGGGAGATGTCATCGATACCTATGAAAAGATGAAAGCTATATTTGGGCACCCCTTGAGTGAAAAGGTTGAACCCACCTCTCTTCTGTGTTTTTACCAGAATGAAATTATCAAAGAGATGAAGTCTAGCTTAGATGCAAATTTTTGTAGTGTGCTTAATCTTTGTTCTACCACTAATGGCCACGTACTCTCACAAAATAGAAAGATAAATGCGTTAGACAAGAAATTTTCTCTTTACTACCAAAAGGGAGAAGATGGCAATACCTAGATCTATTCTTGCTTTTATGCCTAGCTAGGGGCGTTAAACGATAGCACTTGTTGGGAGGCAACCCAATTTTATTTTTGTTCTTTACCTTTAGTTCATGTTTAGTAATAAATAATTTATCTAGCCCCTGTTATGATTGTGTTTTTTATGTTTAAATTAGTGTTTGTGCCAAGTAAAGCCTTTAGGACCTTCTTGGGTGATTGTTGTTTGATCTTGCTGATAAAAACAGAAAGTATGCGCTCACGAAAATAATTTTCATTTTTTACCAGAGAGCGATAAAATACCAATTCCAACTGCAGTAGATCAATATACAAATTTTTCTGGTCGACCTAATTTCTCAGAATTATTCGAGTCACAGAAGTATTCGAAACCTACAGATTGCTACAGACCGTTCTGTTTTTGACAGATTCTGTTTTTCGCGTGTTGTTTGCTTATTTTGATGCATCCATGGCTTGTATCGGGGGTATGAACCATAGAGAAGTTGGAATACAGTAGGTTTAACACCAATATAAATAAAGAATGAGTTAATTATAGTACCTTAAAGTGGTGGTTTATTTTCTTATACTAACGGAGCTCACAAGATTTTCTGTTGAGTTTTGTGTTGTGAAGTTTTCAAGTTTTTGGGTAAAGATTTGATGGATTTTGGAACAAGGAGTGGCAAGAGTCTAAGCTTGGAGATTCCCAAGGCACCTCAAGGTAAACTTCAAGGACAACCAAAAGCCTAAGCTTGGGGATGCCCTAGAAGGCATCCCCTCTTTCGTCTTCGTCTATCGGTAACTTTACTTGAGGCTATATTCTTATTCACCACATGATATGTGTTTTGCTTGGAGTGTCTTGTATGATTTGAGTCTTTGATTTTAGTTTACCACAATCATCCATGTTGTACACACCTTTTGGGAGAGACACGCATGAATCAGGATTTATTAGAATACTCTATGTGCTTCACTTATATCTTTTGAGCTATACAATTTTGCTCTAGTGCTTCACTTATATCTTTTTAGAGCACGGTGGTGGTTTTATTTTATAGAAATTATTGATTTCTCATGATTCACTTATATTATTTTGAGAGTCTTTTAGAACAGCATGGTAATTTGCTTTGGTTATAAAACTAGTCCTAATATGATGGGCATCCAAGTTGGGTATAATAAAAACTTGCATATAAAGTGCGTTGAATAGTAGGAGAAGTTTGATACTTGATGATTGTTTTGAGACATGAGGATGGTGATATTAGAGTCATGCTAGTCGAGTAATTGTGAGTTTGATAAATACTTGTGTTGAGGTTTGCAAGTCCTGTAGCATGCACGTATGGTAACCGTTGTGTAACAAATTTGAAGCATGAGGTATTTTTTGATTGTCTTCCTTATGAGTGGCGGTCGGGGACGAGCGATGGTCTTTTCCTACCAATCTATCCCCCTAGGAGCATGCACGTAGTGCTTGGTATTTGATGACTTGTAGTTTTTTGCAATAAGTATGTGAGTTCATTATGACTAATGTTGAGTCCATGGATTATACGCACTCTCACCCTTCTACCATTGCTAGCCTCTCTAGTACCGCGCAACTTTCGCAGGTACCATAAACCCACCATTTACCTTTCTCAAAACAGCCACCATACCTACCTATTATGGCATTTCCATAGCCAGTCCGACATATATTGCCATGCAACTTTCCACCATTCCGTTTATTATGACATGATCCATCATTGTCATAAAAAAAGAGAGAAAGGCCAAATAAAAAAAGGAGAAGGCCCAATAAAAGGAGAAAGAAAAAATGAGAGAAAAAGAGAGAAGGGATAATGCTACTATCTTTTTTCCACACTTGTGCTTCAAAGTAGCACCATGATCTTCATGATAGAGAGTCTCTTATTTTGTCACTTTCATATACTAGTGGGAAACTTTCATTATAGAACTTGGCTTGTATATTCCAACGATGGGCTTCCTCAAATGCCCTAGGTCTTTGTGAGCAAGCAAGTTGGATGCACACCCACTTAGTTTCTTTTGTTGAGCTTTCATACATTTATAACTCTAGTGCATCCATTGCATGGCAATCCCTACTCACTCACATTGACATCTATTGATGGGCATCTCCATAGCCCATTGATACGCCTAGTTGATGTGAGACCATCATCCTCCTTTTTGTCCTCTCCACAACCACCACTCTATTCCACCTATAGTGCTATGTCCATGGTTCGCGCTCATGTATTGCGTGAAAGTTGAAAAGGTTTGAGATTACTAAAGTATGAAACAATTGCTTGGCTTGTCATCGGGGTTGTGCATGACTTGAGTATTATGTGTGAGGAAGATGGAGCATGACCAAACTATATGATTTTGTAGGGATGAGCTTTCTTTGGCCATGTTATTTTGAGAGGACATAATTACTTTGTCAGTATGCTTGAAGTATTATTATTTTTATGTCAATAAACTTTTGTCTTGAATCTTCCGGATCTGAACATTCATTCCACAATAAATAAAATTACATTGATAAATATGTTTGGTAGCATTCCACATCAAAAATTCTATTTTTATCATTTACCTACTCGAGGACGAGCAGGAATTAAGCTTGGGGATGCTTGATACGTCTCCAGCGTATCTATAATTTTTGATTGTTCCATGCTATTATATTATCTATTTAGGATGTTTAATGGGCTTTAATATGCTCTTTTATATTATTTTTGGGACTAACCTATTAACCGGAGGCCTAGTGCCAGTTTCTATTTTTTCGCCTATTTTAGTATTTCGTAGAAAAGGAATACCAAATGGAATCCAAACGGAATGAAACCTTCGCGATGATCTTTCTTGGACCAAAAGCAAACCAGGAGACTTGGAGTGGAAGTCTGGAACTCCGCGAGGCGTCCACGAGATAGGAGGGCGCGCCCCCACCCTCGTGGGCCCCATGAAGCTCCATCGACGTACTTCTTTCGCCAATATATAGTCTTATACCCTAAAAATATCAGGGGGAGCCACGAAACCACTTTTCCACCGCTGCAACCTTCTGTACCCGTGAGATCCCATCTTGGGGCCTTTCCCGGCGATCTGCCAGAGGGGGAATCGATCATGGAGGGCTTCTACATCAACACCATAGCCTCTCCGATGAAGTGTGAGTAGCTTACCATAGACCTTCGGGTCCATAGTTATTAGCTAGATGGTTTCTTCTCTCTCTTTGATCTTCAATACAAAGTTCTCCTCGATGTTCTTGGAGATCTATTCAATGTAATACTCTTTTGCGGTGTGTTTTCTGAGATCCGATGAATTGTGGGTTTATGAACTTGATTATCTATGAATATTATTTGGTTCTTCTCTGAATTCTTATATGCATGATTTGATATCTTTGCAAGTCTCTTGGAATTATCGGTTTAGTTTGGCCTACTAGATTGATCTTTCTTGCAATGGGAGAAGTTCTTAGCTTTGGGTTCAATCTTGTGGTGTCCTTTCCCGATGACAGTAGGGGCAGCAAGGCACGTATTGTATTGTTGCCATCGAGGATAAAAAGATGGGGTTTATATCATATTTCTTGAGTTTATCCCTCTACATCATGTCATCTTGCTTAATGCGTTACTCTGTCATTATGAACTTAATACTCAAGATGCATACTGGATAGCGGTCGATGTGTGGAGTAATAGTAGTAGATGCAGAATCGTTTCGATCTTCTGGACACGGATGTTATGCCTATGTTCATGATCATTGCCTTAGATATCGTCATAACTATGCACTTTTCTATCAGTTGCTCGGCAGTAATTTGTTCACCCACCGTAATACATGCTATCATGAGAGAAGTCGCTAGTGAAACCTATGGCCCCCGGGTCTCTTTCTTATTATATTGCATCTCTTTTATTATCGCATCTCGTTTACTATTTCGCAATCTTTACTTTCCAATCTATACAACAAAATACCAAAAATATTTATCTTATTATCTCTATCAGATCTCACTTTCGCAAGTGACCGTGAAGGGATTGACAACCCCTTTATCGTGTTGGTTACGAGGTTCTTGATTCTTTGTGCAGGTACTAGGTGACTTGTGCGTTGTCTCCTACTGGATTTATACCTTGGTTCTCAAAAACGGAGGGAAATACTTACGGTACTTTGCTACATCACCCTTTCCTCTTCAAGGGAAAACCAACGCATGCTCAAGAGGTAGCAGGCACTGGTTTGGGGCACATTCCTTCCTTGTATGATGTCCGTGTGTGTCTGCCAGATACGCCAGATCAACATGATAATAATACTGCGAGCACCATCGGAGCAGCCAGCTAGCAATAGAGCCAGACCCGAAAATAAAGGCGCTCCGCATTGGGAATGGCGTACTATGTACGGGTGGTATTTTAGGTATAACTGATCAGGGTTGTTCTGAAAGCAAGTCAATTGGTGCTTTGTTTCATTCATAGGAGCTTAGCTCATTTGACTGCTCAAAGACATAAACACCAATGCAACACTATTTCTTTACACCCATTAGTGTGTAAGGGTTTCAATGCGGACTTTGATGGAGATCAAATGGCTGTTCATCTACC
>NC_041392.1:255222758-255223684 GCF_002162155.2 Triticum dicoccoides | reverse complement strand
CAAATCACTTTCAGATGTAATTGAAGGTAAAGAGGGAAGGTTTCGCGAGACTCTGCTTGGGAAACGGGTCGATTACTCGGGGCGTTCTGTCATTGTTGTGGGTCCTTCGCTTTCATTACATCAATGTGGATTACCTCTAGAGATAGCAATAAAGCTTTTTCAGCTATTTGTAATTCGCGATTTAATCACGAAACGCGCCACTTCTAATGTAAGGATTGCTAAAAGGAAAATTTGGGAAAAAGAACCCATTGTATGGGAAATACTTCAAGAAGTTATGCGGGGACATCCTGTACTGTTAAATAGAGCACCTACCCTGCATAGATTAGGCATACAGGCCTTTCAACCCACTTTAGTAGAGGGGCGTACTATTTCTTTACACCCATTAGTGTGTAAGGGTTTCAATGCGGACTTTGATGGAGATCAAATGGCTGTTCATCTACCTTTATCCTTGGAAGCTCAAGCAGAAGCCCGTTTACTTATGTTTTCTCATATGAATCTCTTATCTCCCGCTATTGGGGATCCTATTTGCGTACCAACCCAAGACATGCTTATCGGGCTTTATGTATTAACGATTGGAAAGCGTCGAGGTATTTGTGCAAATAGATATAATAGTTGCAGAAACTATCCAAATCTAAAAGTAAATTACAATAATAATAATAATTCTAAATATAGGAAAGATAAAGAACCCCATTTTTCTAGTTCTTATGATGCACTGGGAGCTTATAGACAAAAACTAATCAGTTTAGATAGTCCCTTGTGGCTACGATGGAACCTGGATCAACGCGTCATTGGGTCAAGAGAAGTTCCGATTGAAGTTCAATATGAATCTTTGGGGACTTATCATGAGATTTATGCCCACTATCTAATAATGGGAAATAGAAAAAAAGAAATTCGTTCGATATACATTCGAACCACTCTTGGTCATA